>NW_009609580.1:14632-27387 GCF_000690535.1 Cariama cristata
AGGAGAAGAAACATCTGTACCCAAACTAGCAAAACTGGAGGAAAGGTCGTCACCAGTTTCAAAGTGCACTGAACCCACAGCTTCATCAGTGTGGAACAGTGAAGCAGGACAGCATCAAAAGGAAAATAACGTCATGGATCCAAACCCTAATTTTGCATTAGAAGACACAGGTATGAAGCTTATGAGGGAAAGTGGCAAACTAGTGAGTGACGAAACAGGCACTGAAACTACTACTAGTGAAAAGCACGCAGCAAAGAAGAGAAAGGAGTTGGATGATTTATCTGAAGATAGAGAGGCACTAGAAATTGTCTTTGGAAGTAGAGACCTAGACTGGGAAGATCATGACCAGGAAGCTCAAGGAAATACACCAAAAAAAAGGTGTTTGGAAGCCAAAGGAAGCAGGATTCAAGAAGTAAATGTAAAGCAGAGAGAGGAGAATAAAGTATCGGTAAGTTATATTTTTCTCATGTGCCTGGTCTCATACGTTGAGGTCTCTTCCAACCATAATGATTCTGTGATTCTAATCTTGAAATTTTCAACTGTGTTAGAAGGATACAGGTAACTCCTTTAAGGGTGAAGCTGCCTGCATACAGGAAGTATGCTTTCATACAGTAGGTTTTGTAAAGTTTGTTTGCTTAAACCTCTGAAATCACTCTGAACTACAGATTGATTCAATGTATCCATTAGGTGTAACACTGCAGTGTTCACATGTATCTAAATGTTTTTTCATTCTTCAGGACATTGTTTGTTTGTGAATTGAAAGCTGCTTGTATTCGAAAGCTTTCCTCTTTTTGCTTGAAGTACTGTAGGTAGAACAGCAGAATATATCCCTGATCCAAGAAAAACTTGTCATATTGTATATTGTTGTGTTAAATTATAATGTTGATATTTATACTAAAACAATACTCATACTATGTTTATGTAATGATTTTTCTGAAGAAACCTTTAGTTGACCTCTTCTGTTGAATACCCTGGTAGCGTCCAACATCTTTCAAGGCAGAATCTCTAGATGTCATGTGAAAGATAATAAAAATTCCTATATGAGGCAATTCAAGTCACTAATGTCCTCTTAAAAACAAATAAAACCACAACAAAAATCAACCAAAACAAAAATGAAAGAAATAAAAAAAAAAAACCAACCCAAACCAAAACACAGTCTGTGATTAGTTTCCTTGATTATTTTTTGATTTTTGTCTTTGTGAATTAAGACGATTTTCTAAGAGAAATGAAGAGAACAATGGATTTTGAGTTAACAGTAGCCACTTCATTGAAGAAAAACAAAAACAGGTTTGTAGAGGAAAACAATGTTGAGAGCTCTAGCAAAGTAGACTATTGACAATGCGGAGCCAAGTAAGAGAGAGAAGGAACAGGTTTAATTTCTGTTTATTAAAAAAAAAAATATATAAAAGCTTAATGTTCAGTCACTTCCTATACAGTGTGGGCAGTGGTTAAATGCTGTAATAATAAAATTTGAATGTATGATTGAGTTACAAGGTATCTTGCAAATTCCAGTATCAGATGAGAACTAGTAATTGCCTGTGCACCCTTAGCTCAGAACAGCTTAACACTCTTCTTGATACTTTACTGGAGCTTGCTTCTGGCAAAGTGTGGATTTTGAACTTCATTTCAATGCTGGTTTTTTTTGTGTTACTAACAGGCAAATTTTTAAAAACTAGTAAGTCTTATAAGTGTAGAGAATCTTTGTTTCTTGCTCTTTATGTTATCAGAGAGCAGGTACTTTATCATGTCTGACCATACTGAGAGAATAAAATGGCTGCTTGGAACTGGCTTTTGAATTTTGTTGTGGCCTGGAAAGTTTTTCTAGTCCTAAGTTCTTGTCAGGATCATGAAGAAAAACAAATTCTTATGTGTAACTAAACTGTTACTGTATCAGATGCGCACTTAAAGGTATTTTGCTGACAAAAAGTCTTCTAATAGTTTAATTAATAATTATCTATTTTATTCATATAAATTATATTTCCAGTGGACTAAGAAGATTTCATGATAAAGCTCCACAGGCGTATTTGTTACCTATTTTCTTTAAGTGTGGATGCACCTTGTGTGTCTGGCAAGACAGAGAATGTGAGTCTCAAAATCTGTGGGGTGCATAAAGCTGATTTTATGTATTTTTTTTCAACCACTGAAAAGAATTTATGAAAGGCAAATCTGATTTTTAAACTATGGGAGGAAAGCAACCTGCAGAATACTTTCCTATCCTAGTAATGAAACGTCCTTTCTGCATATATGTACACTTAACATATGAAATTGAACATGCTACTTACTTTTTATATTCAAAAGCTTTTACAGTATTTTCCAGAACCCGGCAGGACTTTGAAAATTGTACACATGGACAAAACTTGCTACTGGTGTAAGAAAAAAAAAAGTGAGAAAATAGTAGTGATTTTTTTAATAGAAAAAAAACCCCAACAGTGTACATAAAAAATTGAAAAGTACAGTGCAGTTCCTTTTCTGTGTAAATATTTATATTGATTTGAAAATGGTAATTCCACTGTAAAGAGCAGAAAACAATTTTATGTAATTAAATTAGCATTTAATTTCAGTGTTACATTTTAAATAATTTTTAATCAAATAGAAAGAAGAGGAACTTGGATCACATCTAACTTCAGAAATGAATAGCAAGATCAAGCAAGAGTCACCACTCTTGGAAAGAAAACGGTTAATTGTAAGTTTGAGAAGCATTAAGAAAATGCATCAGAATTTTGCATTTAAGAACATAGTATTTGAGGATCCTATTTCAGAGTAAAGGAGGTTCTGAAGATTTGTACTGCTTAAAATAATCACATGTAAATTTCAGCAGTACAGTCCAATTTATTGACTGTGAAAAGACAGAGCAGATTTTAGTTCACCTGTGTACTTTTGTAATGGCATTTGGATGGAAACTTAAAATGACTGAAACTACAGAAACCCAATGTAATTGTATTAACCCTTCGATGCAGTTAATACTTGTACTGATGTTTTTGTTATGTTACTGCTTAAGGACGAGACAAAGATGTCATCTTGTCTGCTCTAAGGAGATCACAACTAGAATGGCATAGATAGACCTTTGAAAAAACAGATGTAACATACACTGATGAACAGTAAATAGCGTGCTAACTTTTTGTAGGTGAAATGAATGAAGGAAGGAGGGGCGAATTGCTGGCACTGGCAGTGAGGCAGAGAAGACGACTAGGCTAAATGAAACTGAAATGGAAAGATTCTGTAGAGATAGAGCGTAGCTAGTCAACAAGAGGCAGGATAAAATCTTTTCACATACGTACAGAAAACAGTCCAAGAAGAGAGAATGCTGTGCAGGTATACTAAGGTGAGGGGCAGCTCAGATTAAGGGACTTTTAGTTTATACTTTGCTATAAAACAACTGTACTGCATCTGGGCTGAAGCTGTCCATGAAGACAGTTTAACATTACTCGTGAACTTGTCTTGCCCCTAGACTTTCTTTTGAATCCACATAGATTGCGCCCCAAGCAGTAAACTGCATGCAAACTTGCTGGTGAATGAGCATTCTCATGTACAAGAAAAAGTTGCTTCATAGATCAGATCCAGCTTACAGCCTTAAAGTTGACCTAAATGGTAAGTCTGTAGGCTAGAACTGAGACGAAGATGTTCAACTTTGTCTTCCATGGAATTAGCTGGAGTTTCCCTTAGAGTAAGCATACTTGATTAAATTAGTCCAGGTAAGAAGCAAGGTGGAGAGGAGGAGAGAAGTAATTCTTATATATTAGCTACATTGAAAAAAAATAAAAATTTTTCTTTCTTGAAGTTTTATCTTGAAGTAAAATCCTAGTGAAATGAGGTACATTGGCTTCATTATTATTACTGCAGTTCTTAATGATCCTGTCTTTTCAACAGATGTAAATGAGAGAAATAAATTTACTGAGCTCCCAGCTATATTGGTCGTATATAAGGAGGCTGAGAAGTACATCCATCTTCTTGGCTTCTAGCACTGCTGCTACTTCCCTTCGCCCTTTTGTAATCCTAACTTTTGCCTCAGCTGTGCTCGTGATAATCTTTCTCTAAAGTTTCTACTGTTACATATGCTGTATGTCTGTTTATACACTTGAAGTGCTCCTTCCTTTTTCTTCCTACATAAGAACCACAATGAACAGCAAAATGACTCCAGCAATCTTCCCAGCAGACTTCTCTTGACTGAGTTCAGATCATTGGTTGTCAGCCATCCCAGATGGAACAGTCAGTTTACTGGAAATACCAGCTACGGGGGAAAGAAAAACTTCAAAATGTTCAAAAAGGTTTGTGTGTATTTGAAATGGTCACAAGATGGCACTATTTAAAATTACTAAAATGTATTGCTTTAAGATTGTAGAAATATGATATGAAAGTGTTTGTGTTTTTTTTTTAAATTAGTAGTAACAACAGAAAGAAACAATTTAAATACTATATTATACTGTTAACAAATATTTTGCTAATTGACTGAAGAAGTACCAGGCTGACAAAGGCTTACCTTGTGTTAGATTATTTAGATACTTATACTCTCTATTCCAAGCTGTTACTTGGAATAAGTCGTTAAGTGATGCCTCCCGTAACTTCTGATTGTACCTCCAAAAGCCAGGAATTTGACTTCTTGAAAGACCTATGCATAAAGCATATGCTGATTCAGAGTCTTGCATTTTGTCTAATAGATCTTGGAGTTCTAAATAGAACTAAATGTAGTGTCTTAGGAAAGTAAGGTTATTGCTTGCTTGAGTCCTGAAGATAATTTCAAGAAGATTCTTAATGTTCAGTGTAAAAATACCACTTCAGCTCATATTAAAAATTATATAAGATTACTAGAAATGCATTTCAGTAACATATTATGTAGAGGGTGAGAATCACATAATGCAATTCCCAGCTTTCTGGGAGTAGGCTGTCATTTTCAGATAGCATTTAAAATTTCTGATAGTACATTAAATGGAATTTGAAAACATTATAAACTGGTTTTTACTGATAGATTCTATTTTATTGTTAGAATGCATAAGCATCCATTACAAAACGGTGGAAAAGAAAATACTATCGGATTTATTTAGCATATGTAACTTGTCAGCTATTTTTTTTGTTTCTTTAGGTAAAAGGAGGGAGTTAGTAGCTTTCTGTAAATGCTTTTTGCACTTAAATCTCTTTTAAATATGATCTCTGATAAATGTTATTCAAAGCAAGACTGACTGACTTTCTTCTGTGATATCTGAATAGACTTTCTGAATTTGTTAAAACAGACCTTTTACTTCCAATGTGCTTGCCTTGTATTGTAATTGTACGAATTTATTGTCTGACAGGTAGCTTACACAGGGGCAGGACAACTTCCATACATTATTGGAGGATCAGATTTGATTGCTCACCATGCTAAAAAGAATTCAGAGCTAGAAGACTGGTTAAGGCAAGAAATGGAGGTAAGGAATTATTTCTTAAAGAAGATCAGAATAAAACTTACCTTGTGTAAGTGGTCATACCAACCTGTGGTCGTTACTGAAATACTTCAGAATTTTATTTTTGAAATAAAACATTATGCAGTTAGCTATCCACATGTAGATGTTCCTATGAGCACATTAGAAAAGTTACTGAAAGTCAGAAGTCAGTGGTAAGGCTCATGTTTTTGCTGATTATTTGAATTTGTTTTACATGCAACATTCATATAATCAGAAATATTGATTTAAAGCAAAATCAGTAACCTGAAAGAGGATGATCTTAATGCTTATTTTGCTTATTAAAATAAAGGAAACTTGTGACTTCTAAAAATGTGACAGGGAGGTAGAAAGAACTTCTGTATGGTTAGCTGTGTTCAAATTGTTATACAGTACAATTGATATTCTACTCTTGAAAAAAACAGAAAATACCTGAGTAGAATTCTGTTAGTGTACTGAAGAGATATAGTAAGAATAAATTTAGTATTTTTTCTATTGTAAAAATCTTCACCTTTATGTGTAAAAGTTCTAAAAACATTCCATTTTATCATAGCAGCTCTCTAGCACTTTCATTTTCTAATAGTTTCTTTAAAAATACTTACTGATGAGTCATATTCTGTTTCCACAGTCTGACTGAGATCCCATTGCATCAAAACTTCTTAATTATCTGCTTTTTTTTTAATCCCTGGGCATAGATAAACCTAATTAAACTTCTCTTTATGCACCAGCAATCAGATAAAAATTTCCCTATTTCTGTAATGATACTTTAAAAACCAAAAAAAAATATTTCTGACGAAAACTGGTATCTTGCACAAACTGCTCCATTCCATTAGTTAGTAGCAGTGGCCAAATTTGAGTAGTGAAATATATTATCTAATATGAATATGCATTAGTATTTAGACAAAACTTACTTCTTCAGGAAAAACTCTGTTAGTGCAGGAATATATTGTTCTATATTGTTCAGTAGCTTCATCCTTAACATCAAATATTGAATAAACTTGTTTTCTCAGGAACAGAACCGACATGCAAGAGAAGAATCACTGGCTGATGATCTCTTTAGGTAAGAGTTTTATGTTTGTACTTAGAAAATGTGTAATTTTGTATCATATCTTTTTTTAGACAAATTCCAATTTTGTAAAAGACTCTTTTGACTGTTCTTTTCAAAATTCCATGTATTCCCATGTATGGAGTATACCCAAAATGACTCAGCAACTTCTCTCAGATTTTTAATGCCTTAAACTTTCGTTTTCATGCAGACTTGCTACACTTTTTTAATAAGAACATTCTCAACCAAAAATGTTGCTATTTCTTGGCTCATACGCACAAGCTTGGTTGTTGACAAAGGCTGGAGGAGATTCCGGGGTCAGGCTTTCCACCGTTAGAGTTTGCTAGAGCCTAATGAAGTGTTTTGGTCTTACAGTCATCTCAACATCTTTTGGTCAGTCATCTGAGCTGCGAAGAAAGAGTGATGGGGTCTGCCAGTTTTTCATTCCGGCCATGGCACTTGTCTGTCCCTGTGCTGAGTCACTGGAGGGAGCTAAAGCAACAGAATACTAGTTCTGTGAAAAAGTGATTGGCAGGACTGCTTGCTTTTTTTGTTTGTGGGTTTTTTTTTTTATCTTTGAAGTATTTAAAACAAAAATTAAAAAAAAAAACAACAAAATAAACTAAAACCCAGCTAAGTAAATCCTTCAGTATGGCCCCTCTGTGTCCTTTATCTTTGAGACCTTAAGCTGCTTTCAAACCCATTCACAATGAAAGAGCTCCTACCTTTTTTTTTACTTGTTAGAAACTACCTCAATGCCTTACCATCTTTCCGGTTTTCAGACTGAGGAGAGGAGGCATTTTTACAGCAATCATTCTATGCTCTTGACAGTGTAGTAGAGTCGTTAATTCTGTCTTAATCAGTGTTTATGTCACAGGAGTTTGAGAGATTTCTTTGGTAGGTCCAGGTTTACCTTGGCTGTTTGACATTGCTTTTTGCCATAACTCATTACATTTGCCTCTAAAACACAGTCTCTTTCAGCAGTTTTTTTTCCATAACCCTCCCCGTTCAGTTGTCTACTGCCTTCCCTAATCTCTCTTTTGGAAGAAAGAATCATCCTATTCAGTTGATTTCCTGTCCAATTACTTTTGACTGTAATCCTAATTTAATGATATATAACCACTTTCTAATTAAAAATGTTCTAAGCCAAGTTTCCCACTTTATCCATTTTTTTACATCTGCAGTACAGCCTTTAAATTTATGTCAGTTATGAACCATTTATAAAAACATGATACAGCCTGATTGCTGTGCTGGAGTATTAACTGGTTCAAAATATCTTGATTAATTTTAGCCTTTGAGAACACAGCAGTGGAAACTTAGATAATTCATATGCATTCATGCTTAGAAAAGTTTTTTCCTCAACTCCGGTTTATTTAGGATAGTTGTACTTACAGAAATTTCCACAGTCAAAAATATTAAAGCACACAATTTAATGTTCACCAGTTTGTAACCTACTTCTAATTTTGTCCTTAATCCTGAGTAAAACTACTTGGCATAATGCTAATGTTAACAGCTGCAATTTCCCATGAAAATTGAAGATGCCATTAGAAAGAGTCATGCAGTACTCCGATGTAAAGATGAGCTAGAAAGAAAAGCTGTGCCCTCAGTTGCTGCTGAGTACCGAGATAGAGGAGGAAGGGAAGGACTGTCATACTGATAAATGGATTATGTTCAGTAATAGCCCTTTGTATCCTTCACTCCCTGTTCCCAGCAAGGTCTTTTGTTTCTTTGTGCATTCAGTCACAGTAGTGGAATCTTTGTAGTCCTTTTTCCATTTCAGGCCACAGGCACTGCACAGTTTCCTTTCTCTGATAATGTTATTTGATTTCTTTCTGTCTGGAAAACATCATCCAGGCTTCATTTAACATGGAAAATGGCTGGAGGTGAGGTGGGGGAGATGATGTAAAAAGATGTTCATGACTGTCAGTGTCAGCATCTCCATAGACAGTCACAGACAGGGTTGAAGCTGTTGGTGTCCTGATGGCGGATTTCCATCATGTATCATTGCCTTCTCCTGTCTCCTTATCTCCACCCTGCCCCCCCACCCCAGTGCCCAGGACATACTTAAATGTTAGAACTAATGTGTTACACTGCTATAGCAATAAATTCAAATAAATGCTTTGAGATTTAATATAAGGATTTCATCTTGTTTAGAAAAGATTTCATTATTTTCTTAGTTTTTATGTGAACAAGGAACCACTGTTTAACTTCTCACCTGCCATGTGCTTGACTAACGCTAAAAATTACGCTATTAAGTAGAAAAATATGTATAGTGAAGAAGGATATTTCTGTCCAAATCACTATCAAAGAAACATGACACCGCATATCAACACGTGTAAAAGCCATTCAGAAAATGTTACTGCATTAACAGCTTGCTCTTTAGAACATTTCTTTCAAAGGGTACACATCTCATTTTTGCCAGAAGTCCGAGTTGTATAGCAACAGCAGTGACTTCCAATACCTTTCTAGTTATGTGGTGATGTAATTTGGCTCACAAGTTGTCACATTTTCCTGTCTAAGCATAAAAAGTCTTGATGAATGAGAGCAGAATTAGTGGAAGTAAAACTGCCTGATCATTCGGTTGTGTCCATAAGTTATTCATGCATGAATACAAAACACATCAGAATTTCAAAGAAGTGACACAGGATTTGGGGAAATGAAGCACAAATGGAGAGAAAGAGAAGGCCAAGGGATACCAGTGTGAAACAGAAGCAAGCTATAAGCATATTGCAGGAAATCAGGTAATTATTTAGTATATCCAGAAAGTAGATCTAAATTACTGAAAATCAATCAGAAGCTGTATAAAGGGGAAGGTAAGGCAAGGAACTGTTTTATGTGGGAGTAGGAAGCAGCAGAAGGGTTTTGTCTGAATGAGTTGTGGCCAAATGTTGCACATTGCTATGAATATACAGTATCCCTTTCCCTTCCCTCCCCCTTTGGTGTTTGTTTTGGTTTGGTTTTTTGGTAAGGAACTTAATGTTGTGACTTTAAAGGCTTGGAGAAACTTGTTCCTGCATCAGATTTAAAGATTTTAAGTAGCTGGGAAGTCAGTGAAGATTTTAGTAAAGGTTCTCTCTAGTTCAGGCACAGGTTCTAGCTTATGCATCCTTCAATCAAATTGTAGCAACTGTTGTTAATTATAGAAGTGCAGTCAGGGAAAGGACTGAACACTGATGAATCCCTTGTTATGAATATATAATAAAAGTATTTACATCAGATTGTTAACTTTAAATATCATTGAATTTTACTTATTTGTGAAAAATTTTCTTTTTTGTTGCAGATATGATCCTAATGTGAAAAGGAGAAGATAAATCATGTCCTGAATTTACAGTGATTCTCTAGCAAAATATGCTTTCTGTTCCTTAGGTTTGCTGGTTATAGTGTGTGATATATACCCATGTATGACCATTTGAGCTATCTATTACTGTAAGACTTCCTTTTAAGTCTGGCTTTTATTAAAGAAAAAGAAAAGTTGCTTTCACTGCTTGGTACTTACGGGTTGCACGTTTTCAAGACCTTAACATTATGTGTTTCAAAGTAATGCTTAGTAAAATACCATGGATACTTAGGATTTAATTTCAGGCTCTTTATTTCCAGTGTTTGCTTATCAATACTATTTTGGGGAAAAAAGGAAGTTAGCATCAAGCTTTTGTATTTTCAGAAAGGCTTTGTTAATTAGAATTTTGTATATTATTGATTTTGTCTTGAGGTAGAGGTTTTTGAAGACTTCATAAATAAGTTAGACCAAACTTTAGATTTGTATCTGAGTAAACAAGAAGTATTGAATACTGATAAGATCAAGCTTCTTCCTATTTTTGAAGTTGGTGACATCAAATTTATTTTAGCCAGCCACCAATTTTATGTGATGGCAGATTTGAAACAAATGTTTAGATTCTAAAATCCAGTGATTTTTTTGCCCTGTTGTGTCTTCAAATCTTCAGTATGTTTGAACAGCCTACACTGGGACTGAAAACACTCTTATAAACTCGGGAAAAGATACCAAAAAACTTTGCAACAGCATTTTGATTTTGGTTTCTTGGGAAGGGAGAGAGAGGCAAGTGCAGTTTCTTTCTCTGCATATTTCCTGTCCTTTGCAAACAGGAGAGAGCTGTGTTTGGCTGTTTAAGAACAAAAGATGTATATGGAAAGCTCTAAAGCTGCATGATGGGAACCATTGGATTATGAGAGTCTTTCTGTAGTACTACTTTCCTGTAGTATTAAATGAGAAATAACCTTATACATTCCTCAGAAGTGTAAATTCTGATATAATGATGTCTCATATATCTCATATTCTGTAATTGTTTTTATTTGTAATGAGACTCAAGTTAGAGGAGGAGAAGACTGAATTTGATAGTTTCTGGTAGTCAAGTGTGGAGTGGGGGGAACCCCCCCCAAAATAAGACTTAAAAAAAAAACCCACCACCCACCAAAACTGGGTAGAGGGGTTTTCCTGGAAAATAAGAAAAAAAAGAAAAACTTGGAAGTGCTAGATCTAGTTGCAGCAAAGCCAAATGAATCCCCTTGCTATCAGAAATAATGTCCGTTATCCAGTTATGAAGATTCCGGCCAACAGAAACTAATGAGCTTTCCTCTGAAAGGGTCAAAAGGAAGTTAAGTGATCTCCTTCAGCACATTTTCATGGGTATTGTCTTAAGAATTGAGAATTTATTGAGGAAGACTTTAAATGCTGCTGATACCTGATCATGATAGCTGCCTCTGTGGTTCATTATGCAGAGCAAATACTATTGTTACTGTTACAGAAGGAAAAACAGCTTTTTTCTCTTGCTTAGACATATTTTCATTTGTAGCTTTAAATCGGTTTGTTTGAATGTCCATTTATTAAAATTATCAACATAGCAGATAAGCTGAAGTCAACATGGTTGCATGGTCTCAGAAAATACTTGGTCTTCAAAAAATGGTGTATCCTCAGGTCTGTCTTGGCATCTTCCTGATCACTTGGTCAGGGATGTCCAGAGAGATACACAGTGTGCAAGACCAATCAGCAATAGCTGTGAGAGTGTTTTGGTATTGGGCACATCAAATCTTGTCCACCAATACCTTTAAAAAGACTGTCCTTCAGTGGTTGTAATACTAACTGCCGTTGCAGCCTCAGGTGAATTTTTCTACTGTCACAATGAGAATCTCCAGATTTTTCTGTTGAAGACCCATTGGTCCAACAGGGTACCTCCTGTAGACTGCTGAGGATGACCTTTTTGATTGTTATTACTAAATTCAAGCAAATAGCTTGGATAGCAGAATATCAATGGACAAGATCCTTCAGAAAGGTTGAGTTTACGGTTGTAAAAAAACAGAACTTGTTATTTCACCTTAGAAATTCTCAAAAGATAGAATGTACGGGAGCTTTCTATGAGAAAGTAAAGGCTAAGTCCTTTGCTGCCCAGACTGCAGGCTGCTGGGCTTCAAGCAATCCTGGTGGCACATCTGAGACCACTCTTCTAGTCACATTATGACTTAGGGCTCTTCAGTTCACCAGACAGTTGAATTTAGCAGCTTTGATACTTTTTTCTAGTTATTTAGCGTCCTAGGACTGAGCGACTCACTCACCATGTGACTGGGGGAGCACCCAGAGACGAACATGTGGGAGATTTCTTCATAGATCTTGTTTGAGGTGTCTTCTCTGTATCAACACTTCCAACATCATCTTCAGATTTCTTTGTAATTTTTCACAGGCAGCTGTGTGCTCTTGAGAGGGAAGAGTGTTGTGGGGATTTCCACAACAGTGCTGAGGGAAAAGAGAAAAGTTAGGATCAGCACTTGGGTCCAACTTGAGGGTGCCTAATAGGTGATAGTTTGGTTTCTAATTCAGTTTTATCTGGTGTCTGGTTGATGAGAAGCCTGTAGATTAGTGAACCTGAGCCTTTTGTTGTTTCAATGTGAAGTCATGCTTGCATTAAAAAAGCAGCTCAGGCATCTAAGTCTCTACTCTTACTTATGACTTGCGTTGCAATTCCAAATTAATGTAAAAAATCCCGTTCCTTCCATTTTATTATTTCTTTCCATCTTAGCATAATTTTGTCATGATTTTCAGCTCCAGACATTAGAGGAAACACACTTGTTGGTTTGGGCCTTCTGTTACTGAAGGTTCTGGGGTAGATGGTAAAGGACATGATTACATCATCCAAGTCTTGGGAGCCTGAATATCCAGTAAATTAATCAGTATTTGCCTTACTACTGGAACTATTACACAACTTGACCTGATGTTTATTTTATAAAACGTGCTAAGCCCCATGCAGCTGCTCACTTGCCCCCCCCCCCCCCCCCCCCCCCCAAGGGGGGGC
>NW_009609580.1:27418-39062 GCF_000690535.1 Cariama cristata
AACAGTAAACGTAGGGAAACTCATGGGTTGAGATAAAGACAGTTTATAGGTAAAGCAAAAGCTGTGAGCACAAGTGAGGGAAATTAACTTTGCATTCCCCAGTTCAGAACTTTTGCTGCATGCTCCATTTTCATTCTGTGAGGCTCTGTGTTTTCAACACTACTTTTCTGAGAGAACTTGTGCAGTGTTGAATTTCTTTAGGTGGTTAAAAAGAGTTCAGTAACTCAGACATGACATCTAAGGTTTCTGTCATCTTGCTTCAAACCACAATCTGCAAGCATACCCACCTTTTTGACAAAATGATGCTCTTTACCTAAAAATATATCAAAGCAGAAACTTATCTTCTGATCTTGTTTCTTGCATTTTTCTATGTAACACAAAGTTTGTTTGAGGGTTTCTTGGGAGTGCTTTTTTTATCGCATGTATTATCTTTGTTCACACGGCTCACAGGAAGAAGATGCACACAAGACAAACTAAATATACTTTTTATTAGCAAGGCTTTTAAAATACAGTCTTGCATTCAGCAGCTTAGCCGAACACAGTTCAAAGCAGATTGAATTACTCCATGCACCACTAAAATAGAGGATGGGTGCTGTATCCGTACAGGCACAACATGCTTAATTTTCAGTTTAACTCACACCAGTTTCAGCTGGCTTCCGATCTTTCAAACAACAGTTGGGGAAGCCACTGCCTTTTTTTGGCAAGACTGCCAAGATATTCTCACTGTTGAAGTTTATTTTCTACTTCTACCCAATTCAAATCTGTGAGTCTGCTGCTTTTTCTCCTACCCTTACTCCCCATCTTCTTCCCAGAACAGGGGGGTTGGTGCCTCAGGGGTGGCCTCTCCTGTGTCACTGCACCGGTTCCTGTCTGCTGAAGGTGTGTCTGCAGTCAGCCTCAGGTTCCTCCATCCACCAACCTCCCCCAGAGTGCTAAGTCCCCTTCATTACCTCCATTCCTGGTGTGTCTGAGAGGCTCTAATCCACGTGTTTATCATCAAACATCAGTTCGTAACTGAGACAGTAGCTGAAGTCTCTGCTACAGACCTACCTCCAAACCCCTCCCAGCTCTCCTATTGCCAGTCCATGTTGTACAGGTGATTTCTCAGTCCTTATTTTCCTCTTTTCCCCTCCTCTCCCATAAAACTAGCCCTACTCTTGCTCTGTTCCACTTCTTGAATCTATCCTTAGTCACACTTGGCCACATCTGGTGTTTGATTCACAAATTCCAATTGTGTTCTGGTATCTCCTTAGAACTCAAGCCAAACAACTGTCGTCCTTACCATTATTCCTCACTCTTCCTCTTACAATGTTTTGGTAACCACCATCACCACATTCCAGTGAGATGATAGTTATAAAAATACTCGACAAAAATCAGATCTCCCTAACTAGCGGCTTTCCCTGCCACTTGCTTTAGCGCTCTGCCCCAGCTTGGACCATCAGCATCTCTCAAGCATTAGCTACAGCACCAGATCCATGCAAACCAACACCATCTCCCTCTTTCTGAACACTGCTGCTCTCTGAATGCCTCTTCCTCCCCAGTTTTTTTCCTTTGACTTAAGAGTTCCCTACTTCTCCAAACAAAAATAATCAGCTTTTAAGCGAAACTGTTTTAATATTACTCTTTTAGCCTTCAGTCTGTTATTAGTTTTCACGCATGAAGATAAAACAAGCTTAGCATGCAAACCTCAGGTAGGTTTATCATCTAATCAAAGCTGAGGTTTTGCTCACAAGTTGCTTGCAGCTCAGAAGGAGAATCTATTTCAGCTGACAGCAGATGTTCTGTACACATTTACATTGCTCATCAAAAAAAAAAAAAGGGGGTATGACCCCAGCATACTCCAGCAAAAGTAGAAAACTGAGGCATGACACACAGAAATGACATTTCCATAGTACCTCCAAGTCTGGGTGTATCATGTGTGTGAACAAACATACAGGTAGACAGATGTAAGCCTTTGTCTCATTTAGAACTGGAATTCCACAACCAGCACACCAAACCGAACAGAGAAACGGGCAAGATCAGAGTACTGACTTCCCAAATTGTGCCAGGTAGATGTAAGGTGGCAGGATCAGTTCTAACAGCAATAACTCAGTGTTCACATAGAAGCTGGTTCTAGAATCCAAACCAATGAAAACTGAACCACTTCCCTCTCCCTCAGAGTATCCCCTGGATCTGTACCAAATCTCTTTCTTTGATCACCTTGTCTCTAGCTTTACTTTTGTGGAGAACTATTTTTTTCTTTATACACCCAGTTAAAAAAGAACCTAAAAATGCCAGGATTCCATAATATTTTGTGAATTCATAACAAAGCTAGCTGTTCATTTTCTTTATGCAGGCATGTAAGTCTACAGAGGGTGTCGAGGAACATGCAGCTGAATTTTAGTCTATTGAAGTATCCACCGCAGGCAGTGTAGGCTGATACTTACACATTGCCAGTGATCTCAGAATAAAGAGATGGAGGAGGAAAGTGCAAATTAGATTAACTTAGTCTCCTAAACAAGTCATTTCAAAAGGATAGGAGAGCTAAGAATATGAAGTATATTTTTCCCTGGTTTTGATAACTACTGATGACCACAAGGTTTTAAGAGTTGGCTTAATACACCCTGGAAGTACAAAATTATTGTTGTTAGAAAATCAGCTAGCATGCATGTGAACTCAAGTTCAGGGTTTGCTTGAGCTGAAATGTTCTATTGTCTGCAAAGACAAAAACCACCTTTAAAACTGTGCTTAGCTTCACTATAAATACTAAATTATACTGTAAGTGCTTTTCCCCCCCATAATCCTTGTTCCTTACACCAAATTCATCCTTGACCTCACAATTCCTTGTGTAATTCAAACTTCAAAAATTGGCTAAACTGAAACAATGTAAGTATACCATATTCCCCAATATATGGTCATTTTCAGAAAAGGAGCTGTTTATAATTCAATAGCCTCGCTTCAAATTTATACCCCTAATGTCACCAAAGCCTTCCTTTCTCTGTCAAAGAATGTTTCAGTTTCCATTGTTTCTGCTAAATAGAATCAGGTATTATGGTTATTTCAAACAAAGCATGACTTTTCTTTCAGGTTGGGCAAGGGGAAAAGGGGGAAGTAAGTGTCCAAAAACCTCTCACATCAGTTGAGGTACCACGCTCCCATCTTGCTCTCATCTCAAAAAATAATCCAAAATCATGACAGAACATTGTTATTGTAAGGTTCTAAAATATTGTCTGAATTGAAATGTAACAGTATAAACCTTACAGCATTTTTTTGTTCCATAATTTCTTCAAACTGAAATCATTACTATATGGATGATATCAAAATCGAATAATCAGCTGCCTTTAAGGCATACATGTGCTACTTGCTGTTTAGAAATGTTTGGGAACAAGCAGTATTACCGCACAGATTCCACTACTACATGAAAATACCTGCTTGCTTTCTCAGCAACCAAGTCTCATCTCTTAGCACACAGCCTTACTGATCCAGACCTACAGCTTCTGGAGCAAATACAATTGCTTCTGGTTCATACGTGTGTGTTGCACTTCAGTGTAACGTCAGTTAATAATATATAGCAACGTTAAGACAACTAACAGCTCTGGCACAGAGGTCTAAAGTGACAGTATGCAGATCTTGACACAAGAGGATGGGAGACCACCAGCCTATCCACGCTGCACGGATTCACTTCAGCACCTATACGTTTACAGTTCATATTGCTCAGATTCTTTGCTGCTTTGCTCCCATCGTTCCTCACTAGTCATGACTTATCAGCGAGGACTCACTAGAGGTTTGCAAATTTTACACCCTTTCCTTCTCCCTCAAGAGCAGTTGGCCTAAAAATGGCCTTTTCTTCTTTTCAACTGGATATGCAGGTCAGGCCTGGCTCAAAGTTTGGGTCTTAATGTAATTTCCTCCAGCTTTGAGTAAGTATTCTCAATTTCTGGCTCTAGCCTTCTTTTCACAGTTCTTGAGCTGTGAGAGAAAGAAGCTACAGCCACCTCCTTCTACAAAATTAGTATTTTTCATTATGCAACCATCACTCTATGAAATTAATCATTAAAAAAAAAAAGGTGCCTACACTCACCAGGCCAGAAGGAAAATACGGCATACCCCAACAATTCCGTAAGTGCTGAGCACTAGGGACCTACAGCTGTGGGATGCACTTTGGTGTCCCTTACTCAATGTATAGGCGCCATTTCTGGGAGCTATAGTCTTTCTATGCGTTCACTGGCAAGCCCAGGCTGCTATCCCAAGGCAATGCATTTTCCTAAGAGAGAAGAATCAGATGTTATTGTCGCCACTCTCTCAGGATTACATGCAGAAAGGATTTCTGTGTTTGCTCACCAGGGTGAAACTTAGCCTTACTCTTTTGTGGAAAATGTTTTAAGCAGAAGACAATCATCTAACTAGAAACCAAAAGAAAGGCTGCGCTGTCTCCTACCGCCCCGTTAGGTGCCTTCATTAACAAGCACCTATTGTTAAATAATCCCATCGAGGCAGATTGTTAGGGAAATCCACTAGGACAAATCTTAGTCCCAGTTCAACAACTGGATACTACTTAAAATAATCTTAGCAATCATTCAGCTAGGAGACACATTCAGCATTAAGAACCCAAATGTAAACAGACATCTTCCCACTAGCCTATTAGAAAATACACAGTATGGGTTAACATACCTTTACAAATTCTATAAATCCAAATTAAATTCCTTTAGCTAAAAATTATATTCTTCCTGTCTGTATTTTAGGAATAAAACTTAGGTAGAAGCATCCTTTTTAAGATGGTGATGTTTAAAAGCTTACCTTTCTTACTGAAAGAAGAGCTGAAAGGAGCAAAGTCCCCCTTCTGGGAACTATTACAACATACAGGAAATCCAAATGTTTGGGTTTTTTTAAATCTAAGAAACAAAGTATTTCCCTAAAAGACACCTCTTCAGTGCCAACATCTAATCCACAATAAATGCAGCAAGTATGATATAATGCTTTAGGTAAAACTACCCTAAGTCTTGAATTTTTACATCTCTTATTTCTCAAAATAACAAAGAGAGAAACAGAAAGCTGTCTCAGAATCAGAAACCCAAAAGTGAGAAAGTCCAGCTACAACTTTAAACCTAGCAATTCCCAGAAGAAACAAGATGATTTTTTAGTAAAGCTTTGGTTGAAAAAAGTATTTTTATAGTGGCTTAATAAACATGACCACTGAGAAAATTTCTTTGCCCAACTAAGGGGTCTCACATGCGATTTTGTATCTCAAAAATACTGGCAAGATTGATAAAAGCAAACAAAGCAGTTAAACCTCAAGGTGCTGTAATACCGCAGTGAAGGATACCTGTGTAGTAACAGGACAAAAACCTCTGCTACACATTTGTCACTACAACACACACAGCTTGTAAGTAGCTGCAGCAGCTGAGGCTGGAGATTTGGCTGTTTCAAGCCTTTTTGCAAAATAACTATTTCAGTAAACTGTTTCCTTTGTTTTGTTGGCATTTTAAATGTTTCACGTGACAAATGAAAAAGCAGTAACATGCCATGATATGTTGTATTCGGACATTTATACTGACAGAAAACTGAAGGAATTTAATCACAGTGCAGATGTATTCTCAATATATTAACTGCAATAAAGTTCTGTAATCAAGTATTTAGCACTTAAAACACCGATTCTCAGTTAAAATTATTAGGTATCACAGGTTTAGGACAGATTTATATATACACACAGTTTCTGCCAAAGAAGGCAAATTATAGAATCTCAATTCAATTATAAGAGAATAAGCCTAGAGTTTAGCATAATTAAAACCAGCTCAAATATCAGTATAAAGAAGTATCTTAGCTAGTATTAACAATGCATGGTTAAATCCAACCATTTAGGCAATGCAGAAATTAATAACACTGTTGCTTCATTTGTGGTTATTTTTATGCTATTAAGTTGGCTCTCAACTGAAATTTATTATTAGTGGTAGCATCATTTCATAAATTACTTTGGACTTCCATTGAAAGTACAGTCCTTTTAATCCTTGCATACTTGACCTTTTCAACTTCCACGTCCAAAGTCCGAGTAACTTACTCGGATACATAAAGGCCTGCAGTAGCCACGGAACCCCGTAATTCAGTAGGCACAGAAAACAGGCATTTATTGCGAATAGGTTTCTACAACTTAAGGAAGTTAGACAGCTGGAAAACCAGCAAGCACTAGCAGTTTCACAAAATCTAAGCTTAATTTCCTTTTAAAAATCTGTTCAAGTTCTAATATGGAGATTTTAATCATGCAAATACAATACCTTAATCTAAGAGGACGTTCTTCAACACAAAAAAAAAAGACAAACAAAAAATTAAATTAAATAACATCTATTCCATCCCATTGGACTTGAATTAAAATGTTTGGTAATAAATCAGTTAAAACCAAGCACTTTTGTCTATCAAGAGTTCTGGCAGATAACTTAAGTTTTCTAACTAGCTGTTGCTTACCTCGCTATGGTGAATAACCCATGAGTGTGTTTAGGTAAACTAACGACTCTAAAACCTAGCAAATGAAATCTAGGTCTTACATTATGGAGCAGAAAGGTGAAACTTCAGCTCAGAGGTAGGTACAAGTTAAGCCTTTGTCTTTCCTAACAAGCTTTAAGATTTATATGAACTATGGCATGTTTGTTTTGGGTTTGGTTTGTTTATTTTTTAGCTGGCTGTGAGATATAACCCTTTTTCAAGTTTCAAAAACTGCAGGCTAAATAGTTTTAGTGTTATGTGCTGCTCAAAAAAAAAAAAGAGAGAAATAACCAATACTTGGTCAAATGGGAGATGAGAATATCTATCACCCACCTTTATCAGTCAAGTGATCCCATTCAGTCTTCCTGAGCTAGGAAGCAAAAAAACCCTCAAGTTTTCTCATGTTCTTAATTTTTCCATAGTACACTAGATATTCATTATATTGACACTGTAGTAAGAGCACTTACATCAGTACTTTATTGTTTAAGTTAATGAATATTCTTAGAAATGTACATATCACTGTAGGGGAACATCTCATGTTAGTCTTTCTGCACTCACCCAACCTGAGGCATAGTGTGAAAAAACATTAATGGATTATGTCAAATCATGCATTAAAGATTAAATGGGAATGCTTATTCTTTTATTCCAATTATCAAATAGGATAATTTATAACTGTCGAGGAATACTTCTGCTTACAGAAATCCTTCGGAGAGTAAAAACCATTTTACTAAGTGCTCATTCCAAATATTACTATGGCAAATAAATAAAATCCTTGTCTCAAGCAGAAGGCTCCAAATTTGCTCTGGGATCAAGAATCACTTTGTACTAAGCAAGCTTTCTGCTTTTAGAAGTTAATTTCACGGTAAGAATATTTTGTCACATTTAACACTAAAATGTAAAGCCACTCTGGTAGGCATTGCTTTCCCCAGAGGAAGTCTGCTCTTTTAGCTGAGCAAGAGATGACAGGCAGATCAATATAAGTTAGTCTCATTTTCTGTTTATCTGGAAGTAATTCCAGTTGAGTAGAGATCGTTTGTAATAGCAGATCAATTTTTTGTGTTTTGAAAAGGTGAAGTATTGTAGTATCAGCATCCTTTACCAAGCAATACAAGCACAAGTTACTTGTATACAACAGAAATGTGACTGCTATCAACTTTTGCTGTCAATGAGTGTTCTGTTAAGACTACGTCTGTAATTCTGTACGTGAAAGTTTCTATTGTCTCATTTACGGTACCCCATCACCTCCTCCATCCCCACTTTCAATCAAGTCATGTTTCTTCTTTTGTCTTATTGCCAAGCATCGTGCAATGCCCAATGCGCCTCCTTTTAAAAACCGTACAAAGTTGTCTCCCACCAGAGGACCTAAAGCAAAGAGGTTAGCTTCTTTAGTGCATTCGTAAGTGTATGGATCAATCTCTATAGGATTCCCCTTGCATGTGATGGGCTGATTAGAATGATGACCTATACTATGTCCTTGGTCCTTTAGAAAGAAAAGATTTGGGTGAGAACCTATCAGAACTAAGGCTACAGAAAACTTCAGAATTTTCTTCAGTCCAGAGGCACTCTGAAGAACACATTTCATTTCAGGCTTGAAGGAAAGAACATTGTGTTCAGGGAAACTAGTATAAGCAGAATGTAGATTAGAGTCCACAGTATGGGACTGAGTACACATCATATGATAGACCTTATGGTATTCAGGGTAAAGCTTTTTAGGTAACTGTTTGAAAATTAGACTTGTATCAGTCACTCTTCTACGAAACACATGGATTACTGGGATGTTGTTGTTGTAGGCGCACAGTACTGCATCAGCTGCCGTGAGTCCAGCACCCACAATCAGCACAGGGTCTGCCTTCCCACGTAACTTTCCTTTGCTGATAGCAGCTCCAAAGTCAGACATGGAATGAAGCACAAAAGGAAAGTCTTCTCCTTCAACTTGTAGTCGGCCAGGAGAATCAAAAGTTCCTGTGGCAAGAGCCACATTCTCAGCAAAGAGGCAGAAGGGCACATGAGAACCATCTGTTGCTCGCTGATAACCTCTGACTTCCCAGTTTCTCTTAATCAGTGATTTCTGTCCATCTTCCATTTCCAAATGCTGTGTTGAAATATTTTCATTTAACTGGCTTCTATCTTCATCATCCTTTCCTCGGTAAAGCCTGGATACTGATGTTATGTACACGTTGTCTCTGAAATTCTTTTGGAGGCCCATGACTTTAACATAGTGTTTATAATAACAAGCTATTTCCTCTGGCATTACTCGATCACTCTTTATATTTCTGAAACAAAATTGAATGGTTCCAGTTAATATATAGACCTTACCGGTAATTTGAATATCATATATGACATACCACATGACAGCCAAATTTAAGAGGATTGAATCTGCTCAGTGTAACTGACACTGAGTTCAGTATCTTTAAATGCATTCGATTTGTTTTATTAGTTCTCTTTATTTATTAGTTCTCCTGATATACAAGACAAGCTAACTTTTTTTTAATAGTCGTAGATCTTTACAATGTAAATGGCTATGGTGATTAACATATTAAGTGTAACAAAACTCTGCAGTATCATACTAGGACTGAATGGAAGTGTTTTACAAAGCCAGTTTAGCATTATGACTGTCAACAATACAATACTGGCTAAACTTGTATTCAGTGAGTACGCACTTACTTAGCATATAAGTAATTAAATATCATAGTAATTGTTAAGTGCTAATTTTGAAAATATAGGTCTGATATATTACTCGAGTCTAATGTCCTTCATTGTACTTTGCAAAAGACCTCTCCCTTTGGTATAGGTAAGTTCAGTAAGTATCAAATTAAGCACTTCCGTATCACAGGAATGAACAAAGCAAGTATGACACAGAACCTTAAAGCAACTATGTAAACAGAATTATGATGTCCAAGGGTCCAAGAAAAAACATTTTTCGCACTACAATCCTAGTATTACATCTATGTTTTTCTCATGTTTATTGCATTCTCATTTATAAAAAAACTAAGCTGAAAATGTAATTATTTTGAACAGGTGCATGAATTTTGCTGCTTCTTTAGAAGTAAGCTCTAGGAAGAAGGCAAAAGAAACAGTAGTGAACATCACAACTGCCACTGAATTATGCTTACAAGCATATTTACAAGAAACCAGGCTGCTCATTCTCATACATTAACAAGATAACAGCATATGTACTTTTAAATGTTCATATTACTACCCTGGAATTCCTGATGAGATATCTATTGAATTGGATAATGTGGCGTGTGACACCTGTTACAACAAAACTTAGGAAACTATTTTACATGAATAGAAGTTTTCATTATCATCAATACTTTTAAATACGTTTGTTTAATTGTAGTATAACAGGTCAGCATTTCTGGTTTTAGTATTGTTGAAAACTATAATATAAACAAATTAGCTTCAGATAATAAGCAGCTTATGGGATTTCAGTTAGTAAGGAGGCAAGATTACTGTGGTTATCTAAGAAAGTGATTAAAGAACAAAGGTACAGTTTCTTCACTATAAGTGGTGTCTTGAAATGAGTAACAGTCTGCCCTTAAAGACATATGCCCAAGTAATTCTACTGCTTCTTTTGCCACATGTGGTACAAGAACAAATTCCTTTAATTTTGCTAGAATAAAATCAGGAAAATTAAAATTTTAGAAAAAGCTTATGTAGAGTGTTCCTAGGTTCATCTGCTGACACAGACCTTTATGAACTAACAGTATAAGTGAAATAAAACAGTAGAGATTGTACAAGACAGTGATTTTTCTTTTCTAAAATTTTTCCAATAAACTTACTACTAGAAAATAACATTGGGAAATACTGAATTATGCTCTTCAAATTAAAATTCATAGATAGCAACATTTCAGATGCTGAAGCTTTGCCTGTAAAAGCGAACACTGAAACACACCACTTCCTGAATTACAAAGTAAGCTACTGTGCACGGCTACTTAAGCTGCATCCATGTTGAAAGAGGAACTTTCAATACTTCCATAGATTTTTAATTCCTCCGTCAATCTTCCCTTAACTGATCAAAACTGCTTACAGTAACAGTGCTTCTTTGTGAAATGCTGCTAAAACACAGCATTGCGAGTATGTATGCTTTTGATGCACTCAAAGCAATTACTCTGGCCAACCATTGCCCATTTTTTTTTCCATCAGAGTACACACAGCAGAATAATTTCCAGGGTCATCAGGCACTTTAATAAACAAAACAAGAAGTCCTCCTGTGAACAATGAAGTCTGAATGTTTTCCAGTTCCTAAAATAATGTTATCTGGACTCTGACAGCAACTAGGTTTCCCAAATGCATTATGCAGTATCTTTACCTGCGTTTGCTAGCTGCCCACTCCTTAAAGGTGAGGCCAGGTAATTCCATCCAGTCTCCAAAACTGATTGTTAGCATAGAGCCTTCCATGGACTAC
The DNA here is from genome assembly GCF_000690535.1 of Cariama cristata. Classification (NCBI taxonomy): domain Eukaryota; kingdom Metazoa; phylum Chordata; class Aves; order Cariamiformes; family Cariamidae; genus Cariama; species Cariama cristata. The sequence continues at coordinate 38,280 of NW_009609580.1, forward strand.
AGAGAAAAAACGAAGATGCATGACCAGATAAATGTAAATGATACATTTGAAATGTATGTAAAACACAGTGGAGTTGTTCTCATTGTACTCATTTAGAGCAATAAAACACCAGAACATAACAGAATACCATGACATTACATGAAGTGATGATGAACTATTTTCATTCTACAGTTAGATACTATTTTAATAAGCAACTACATGATCTAATAAAGCAGAGGGTGAAGAGAGAACAAGTGAAAAGGAAACTAAAAGCAAGTTATTTAAAACACAGAACAAGAAGGAAAAAAAAAAAGTAAAACCAACAGCATATGAACACATTTAAGTCTTAAAGTTTTGTATAAAAGCACCTGGAAACAACGCAGCCAAGAGAAAAGAAAGTCATAGAAAATACTCTTCATTATAATTTATTACATTTAAACTAATAAAAAACCCCACGTTAGACACCAGTCATGGTCACAAATCCCCAAATGAAGGGCATTTTTTCCATCCTTTCTCATCTTCCCAACATATTTGGGCTTTGGTAATTGAGCAGTTGAATCTGCAATTGCCATTACTGTCTAAAACAGCCTTACACAGTAATAAAACCCCCAAACCACAAAATTATCAAGTTACCCTAGAAGTGATATGAAATTTTTACTCACATGCCAAGCCCCACCAGGTGGTCCTTTACCAAGCACTATATGGGGAATATAATTATGTTGTTCTAGCTTCCAGTGCAAAACTGGCGGGTAGTCATACCCAAAATCAGCATCGGGATGAAGCAAGGTATCAAAAAGCACTGCA
>NW_009609580.1:39084-48474 GCF_000690535.1 Cariama cristata
TCCTTCGAGGCCTTCAGACAGATACTCCAGATCCTAAAGTATGAAAAAAAAGTGGTAAGTGGTATGTTCATGCAACTTTTACTGTTCATCATGCTATTCCGATGTACAGAAGTTGAATTTCAGCAGAAAACACAATTAGTTCAGGTTGCATTTTAAGTAGAGGTAAGTATTTAACGTAGAGATTCGATCAAAACACTTTCCAGAAATAACTGCCATGATTCAGTTCTTCTATAACTGAATAATACAGTTCACTCATTTAAAAATTACATGTGAGTAACATAGTAATACTGGGAGCAGGTCAGTATTTGAAATTCATTGTAGAAAAAGAAATATAGGAACAAATATTCAGCGATCAGAGCGACCTTGTAACATCTATATTTATAGATAGTGGACTGCTTTTAACAAAGAATTACTAGTAATTCTAGGAGCCCCATTTTGATAAAGCAAAATTGGAATCAAAAAACATTAAGTTTTAAAGATCAAGTAGAAAAAACTCCTTTGACAGCTCTTAGGTAGTTCCAATACTAACTGTTGTTATATTTTGAAATAACGGAGGTATTATAAGTATTTTTTTAAAAATTAATTAAAACTAGGCATATTTTACAAAGCAGTTAATGTTGAGAACAATTTCTAGAACTTCGTAAAATGTTCACATTTCAGCATCTATTAACCAGCTGTGTTCTAAAAAATGCCATGATGCAAAAGCTAATATTTGGAGAGAATAGAGATTTAAGGAAAGAACCGGCCATAAGGGTCAATTTTTGCTGACAAAGACAGGACAGTTTAGCTTCCTAAACTGGGGAAACATCAGGGGGTTGGGGGACGATGAAGCACATGAAATATCTGTAGCCAAAAGCTTAGGCAGCTTATGTTCCTGCCAAAAAAATAAACCTTGAGACTTAAGGTCAACTTACATGCAAACAGCACAGCACTAAAACAAAAACGAACAAACAAAACCCAAAGCCAAACCACCCCTACTTCCCCACTACAAACACACATGCATGTTTGTATTTCAAACAATTTAGTCACACATGCTATACAGTTAGTGATAGCATTGTAAGTAACCTATCAGGAGTACAGTGAGGTTAAGCAGAAAACGATGATAACATGGCAAACAAATGGACAAGAGGGGAGAAAAATAATGGGGAAGATTTAACTAATCAAATCAGAGGGAAAAATTGGATGTCTATGAGGTTAACAAATACTGCACAAGAGCAATTGTGAGTGTAATGCAAACACTGAAGGATGCATACTGTTCTGAAAAGAAAAATGGATTGTGTTTATAGAGGATCTATGTCCCTCATGTTACTAAAGTCTTAATGAGAATTGTACTATTTAGGAAGATTTTAACTTGAAGCATGTATACTTGAAGTATGTTAGCAGCATGTGTTCTTTGCTGATAGTGCCCAAACATCCTAGAACATGAAAGCTGGAATTCCTGCATCAGCTACTTACTGACCAAGTGGTGCTTTGGACACTTTTGGCAAGTAGTAAGAACATGACAAAGGGCACATTGTAAAACCAAAAAACACCACAAACAAAAAGCCCTCAAGAACCACAAAAACCACCACATGCCTCAGGACTGGATTGAAAGGTCATGAGATGATTCTATTCAAATTAACAGAATAACAAAATAACTTATTAATGCAACAGAAATACAATTAGGTATTTAGAACGGTTCTTCACAATACAATCTGCAGAATTTTTTTGGATAAGCAGTTCTTAAAATGCATTGCTTTTCATCTGAAGTGCCCTACATATAATTTGTTACAAGCCACCGAAGGAGGTATATACTGCTTTTTATTTTACAGGTAGGAAAAAGAGAGGCCAAGAGATAAAGCTAGTTTGTTTGAGGCCACACAGTTACTGAGCTTTACTGAGGTCTAATTCTTTGAGGGGTGAGAATATTAAGCCTCTTCCTGTCTATGGCACTACTTATGTAAGTTGCAAAAGCATTTTAAACAGGATCATTAAAGAAAGCCTACTGTTTCATAATCCAGCCTGCAGCAGGAAAAGAACTAGACAAGATGTCAACCAAAGCTTACTTGATCAACAATGGAAAGATGTCGAGCTTCTTCTAATTTTGTATGTAGAATGGGGTTTGGGTGTATAGCTTCAGGAGATAAATACGGCCTGTATCCAGACAGCAGGTAAGAAAGACAAATTCCCGAAGGTCCATTTCCTATTAAAGAAAGAAGTTACTGCTTTAGTAAAAACATCAATAATCTCAAGTTTGTAAGTCACTAAATAACCAGCAACAAAATCGTACTAAAGTAGTATACTGCAATACTGTCCTGACTCAAAGCAGCTCATAAACTTCACAGTAAAATAAAGCCTACGATAGGAACTTCCTCCAAATAAAACTGAGGAAAATCTTTTTCAGATAACAAGAAGTGTATGTATGACTGTTTACACCATGAAACAAAATGCATATAAAGGAGTTTCATAATTTAGTATGTCATATTCACTACTCTTGTGTGAAAATCGTCTGATGGATAAGATCTGATCTGCCTGTCAATCACAGTGATACCTGACTATTATTGCCATCTTACAACTTTGCGTTCCCATTTACATTGGGTACTGTAAAACACAGAACAGAAAGACGATCCAGAGCATATGCTCTTCAGGTGTGCCCATAAAGTAAAAGGAAGAAAGAGACAAGTAGAAAGCTGAAGACTGCAAGTCAGATGAGAAGTTACAGACACAGCACAGCAGCAATGTAATAGCTGAGCGAAGACAGATACAGCAGATAAGTGGTAAAGTGCAAGAAACTGATGTAAGACAACATTCATCGTTCAGCAACAATATCAAGTCAAACATCTTTCTATACCCTTTTTGTAGCGTTTTATAATCCATATATGTGCATTATTGCAATTTTAATAGACTAACTTATTTTCAAAATGTTATTAAAGATGCAAAATAAATGGGACCAAAACATTACCACAAAGTAATTACTTCTGTTCATTTGACTAGTATTAAACAAAGCAGGGGACCATATTTATAACATGCAAAAGCAGAAGTGTATGTTCATGTTGCAAAGTCAGATATAGAAAGCTAGGGCAAGCTGAAGTCAGAAAAGTATCTGCTATGATACAGAATTTAAACGTGTGACCACGTACTGTTATTTCTACAGCTCCTCTTTCTCATTAACTGAATGAAAAGCACAGTGTTCTCCTAATGAGGCACTATTCAGTATTTTGTCTTTGTTTTCCGTCTAGAGTGGCACACGTGGTATTCACCACATGCTATTCAAATGCTGGGCTAAAGATAAAGTTACTAATTTATTCATGGTTTTTTTATAGCACTCATTGTTAAGATGTTAGCTCTTACTTCCTACCATTTCAACTCTTGATCTCAAAAAGTTCACCCACCATTTCCTTTTCCCCATCACCTTTGCACACGCTATTTCCATCACTAGTTAACAATCCCACTTCTCCAATGCTCGTCTCTTCTCCCTTTTCTGATTTCCCATTCCCTAAACCTCCCATCAGTTTGCTGAGACTCTGTTCATTCCCAGTCTCTTCATACATCAGATCAATTTTTCCTCCTCCACGAGGGTACACTCACCACTCTGATCCCCAATGGCAATATATCCCATACTTTATTACAATGCTGTGCGCACAGACCAGTCACGGCCATGGTCTACAAGAAAATCACGTAGGCTCACTACAGATGAGTTCTTCAAAGGCCGAGACTGCTAAATTATAAAAACCCTTCAATAAGCATGTTTTCTCCAAAGGCCTAGAACCCAAATAAGTACATGAGACTGCACAATGGCTCCTACCAAACAATCTAGTTTTTGCACCCAAATATGGAGACAAAAATAAAGGCATTAGAGTGCCTGTGTACTGTAAGGACCATAAAGGACTGGAAAAAGACTGTCTAGAAAAGCTGTGGATTTCCATCATTGGGATCTTCAAGACAGTTAAATCAAAAGTCTGTCATAAAAGGTTTAAATATTGGTAATCCTGCCTATATTATTTCCCAAACCACTTCAATTCCTATTTTGCCATTTACAAAAAAAAGACCGTAAAGAATCTTTCAGACAGTGAAAACACTCTTCCTTACTCTCACACTCTTCTACCCTCCTACAAACAAATCGGCATGAGATAGCTGGGTGTGCTTCAGTCCAAGAATTTAAAGCTTAAAACAGACGCAAACCCCTCCTGTCACCCACTTTTACTGAGGATGGGATTATGTTAAGGTGAATTACTGTCACTGAGCTCCCTAGCAACTCCCTGGGACCATCCAGAGAGCCGATCCAAACCCAGTTCCTATTCTTTGAGCAGAACGAGTCCAAGGGAAAGAAATTCCCTTGTGGCTATGCTCTCAAGAACACACAAGATGAAGGTTCAGCTGCAAGGTCTGCAATTAGACTTGCTACGATTTTCTAAGAAAACCCTTGAGGGCAAAAAAACCCACACATCTTTTTGAAATGAGAAATTTATACCTGAGGAGTTTGCTCTTTATTTGCACACAATGCCTCCAATAAGGGCTCTGATCGTAACTGAGAGATATTACTATTGTACAAACTTTCAATAGACAATCAATATACCCCAAAACCCCATGGCCCTGTTCATTTAAGGAGCAGTTAATATTTTGTTTGAATAGCAGCAGAAGCTTCTGCTGATCAAGAGTAAACTACAGTACAATCATCTTTACATTATGTGTCTACATTTAAAGCAAATAATCGACTTCAAACATTGTAACAGCCCTGTCATTTGGATGAAAATTTGAATCACTGTGTTTACACAGCAATGATCAAAACTAGCGCAGAAGATGAAAGTGTTTAGCACAGGACACCCTCTAAACTTAGAGCTCCAGCATGAAAATCTTCAATCCTAACTCATTCAAATGGAATGCACCCGTTTCTTCCCAATTTTTTGAAGACAGGTACAGTACAGAAGTTACTTAGTATTACCACGGTAGCTTAGTACTCTATGTAGAACTGCACTACAACAAGCAGCACAAGCTTAGAATCAAACCTTAAATTGGGCATCACACAGGGGAGAAAGGCAATAGTGAAGTTAAAGAAAGGGGAATATAAGTTATTGCTCCATCATTAAGTCAACTGCCTACACCTGTGCCATCTTTTTCTTTCCAATTAATAAAATAGTGCAATGAGAAGATGGTGGCACTAGGAAGCTAAAAGCATGTTTAACTCCAGCTACACGGAAATCGCATGGAGAAGATTAAATCAGTAGACTCTCGTGTGCGTGTGAGCACATATTTGGGGGGAGATGACAACCATTTTTTTATTTTTCTACTACATTATTAAATCATTTTAGATCCCTTAAAAGGGATCCCCATCTGCCAATGCGGAAAATCAGCTTGTGAAGTGTCTCAAAGGTATGTGTGAAAAAGCATTTGGGCAACGTATTTGTTTTTCAAGGAAAAATAGTCACGGCAGCTGTGTTTGGTGTCAGTGTGTAGAAAGGCGGTCTAGACAAAATAAGTCTTGAGCACAGGTATTTGCATAATGCATATTTGCAAAACTAAACAGTGAAAACTGAGTCATTAACCATATGGCAAACCTATACTAAGGTTGACAAAATGCCAGGAAACTGTTGCTCTTCAACTATTACGCAGAACTCGGCAAGTGATTCACGTCTGTCACATCCACGTAAGTCTATTACATGAGCACTATTTTAAGCTATCATGCAGAGAGCTTTGAGAACAGGCACTGTACAAACACCAATCTTTCAAAGTTGTGGAGACTTACTGGGAGCATATTACGTTGAAACATCATTGTCTGGAATCTCTGCTTGTTTGCAGGTACAGTTAAAGCTGGTGGTTTGCTGTAGTCCCAACAGCTTTGGACTAGATTACTGAAAACCTCCTTTACTCCAGATCTTTTCTTTATCCCCTCATCAAGTCATGGCAGTAAAGAGCTGGTGACCAGCTGTTGCTGAAAAACCTTGGCCCAATACAAATCATCCTGGCACTCTCAATTAAGCTGTGTACCTAAGGAGCCTGCTCCCTTCTGTAAGATTCTACAAGCACAAGCCTTTAACTATTTAATCAAGACTAAAATTTATTGTTTTAAACTGGTTGAATTGGCTTGGATTGGTTTTGGAAAAGATGGAACAATATTCAGATGTTAGTGATGGATGCAAAAAAAAAAAAAACAAAACCACAACAACCAAACCCAAACAAATTGCAAAAGGCAATTAATGAGAGAAGTTAGCACCTAACCAACATACAGCACACATTTTACATTATGTTTTTCGCTGCCCCATCTAACCCCACAAATTTCCACTGCTGTACCATCAACAACCTCTACGCAACCTGAAGTAGACACTATCACATTAATCAAGCCCAATTATGATCAACACTAAAATAAAAACAGTTCTTCTGCTAAGACTCACATACCTGCTGCCAAATAATGCGACTCACTTTGTCAACGCACAATTTGAATTCAAATATACTCCAAAAGCAAATCCCTTAACATAGTTTTATGGTACTGTAGTTAATCATAACAACTATATTACTCTAATAAACATCTTCATTGTAAGGATGCTAAGCATTAATTATTTAATGATAAATGACTTCATGCAGCAGGCCTATAAAGGCAATGGCAGTGACACAGAACCTTAAAAAAAGTGAAAAAACTCACCTATTATTACTACAGGCAGAGTAAGGAGGGAGTCCCCAGGCAGAACAGTTTCTTCAATTAAAGGCATTCTTTTAATCTTCCTCCCAAGGGTGTCACCAAAATACTGGACGAAGGAATTCAAAAGCTGTCCTTCGGTTTCAGGGCCGCTGTAACTTCTAATTAAGAAGGACAGATGGGAGAAAACTAAAATGAAATAGCTGAACTGTCATCAGAACAGTCTCTTCAAAAATAAAGCTGCTTTTGATGCTTGCAGAGCTAGGGAATTGGCAAAACCGAGACCAAACCAGATATACTTCATCCAATCTACAAAATTTTGCTCCTCAGCAACAGCTTTTCTAACAGAAGACTTTTTTTTAAAAAGTCCGCTTTCTCCTAGAAAGTCTACAGAAGGATAACAAAAAGGCACAGATGGCTTGGCAGAGATGCAGATTTCTAATTTCAGTTTATATAAGGCCAAAGTATAACCAACAAGCATTATTTTGATTCCCCCACACAGAAGAACTCATTCCTCATTATCCTTATCAAAAGAGGAGAGATACACACAGCCTAGCCAATTAACAACATTAAGGCCAGCCAAAGGCTGAAGGAGCAGAGAAGGTACAACAGCAGCCGTTCGCATCCCTTCCTACCTGCTGAGCAGCACAGAGGACTTCACCTCAACAAATTTCTGTTTATGTAGAAATAAGCCTGGCTAAGGCTGGCAGTGGTGTGAAGATGGAGAAAAGCATGATCCCTGTAAGCCCTAGACACAGCCCATTTTACCACTGTTAAAAGAAAACTTTTTATAAAAGGAATTGCCGTGCAGTCAGGTCAGCTACTGCGCAGCTGGCTGCTTTCACCCCTAGTCATTTTCCTGGATTTTCCTCAGTTCCGTCTCTGCAACATCTGCTTAAGGTTCCTCTCATAACTCATCACCGTCTCAATGTGCTTCTAGACCTCAAGGACTTGTTTTATCTTGTTTGCTGTTTAATTATTTCGGAGCCCTTTCTGAAGCCTTTCCAGGTCACTGAAGAAGCACACATTATCAATTTAGCTAGAAAGGCGGGGCAAATTAAAAATAGTCAGTTATTTTATTAAGTCTTCAAAATAAAGACCTAACAACTTTTTAATTAAAAATACCCCAATCAATGGATCTAAACATTCTTCTCTTTACAAACACAGTTTTAGTTATTAACTTAATAAATAAAAGTACTCTTATTTATATCCTAAGCATCTGCATAACTTAAAGCTATTCTAGTGCTTCAGGAATCATTTTCTACACAGGATCAAAAGTGTAAGACACTGATCCAATTCCCACGGCCTTCAAGAAGCCACGTACGCTACACGCCGCCTCAACTCCCACAACACTGAAGGTTCTGCTACGTATTTCAGTGGGGAAGTCTGAAGTAAACTAGAGACAGAGCTGTACAGTAGTAACAGCACGAGCCCGCACTGTAATACATCTCTCTGACGGTTATTTCCTTGTGAAAAAGGGTGGGGAGCTATTCTAAGGTTGTATTTATTTCAGAAAGTAAGTACTCGATATCTGTGTTCCCTCTGCACTACAACAAAAAAACTCTGCAAATTACGTGCTTACTGTTTGATTACAGCTGCGCATTAGCTCTTCGTGATCTTGGAGACGCATAACATACAAACAGCATGAGTTAGATGAAGACGAGCGGAAGGCAGAGAGAGAGGATATCTAACTATCATACTGCTTTTATCACCCCCGCTTTCAGATAGGCACAGGTAGACTCCATTATTTTCCAGCCTTTGCTCAAAGTTACCTAAGCAATACTACCCTATGCTTTGCAGAAGACAGGCTTAAAGGGAGCATGCATGTTTTAGTGTGGTTTTAATAGACTTGCTGTGCTAGATGGAAGATGAAAACCAAAAGAAACATTTCAAAACCTCTTTTACGGGATATACGCACAGTGCTGTAGGCTACAAAAGAACCTTTAACAATAAAAATGTTGCTTCTGTGCAGGTGAGATAGTGTAACACGAACCACCCAACTGGTTTAGCACAGAATCTCATTTTGCACAGAACCATCCGCATATAACACAGTTTCTCAGCTACTGTGCGTATGAAGGAGATGAAGGACTGTTGTCAGGAGCATGTTCTTCCTTTGCAGGAACATCACATCCAAACTCAGTAAGATCTGAAGTTAGGGGCCACCACCTTCCTAACCTCTCAATAACACTGAAAGCCACCAAGTACCAGAAGTTTTTATCTTGATAAAAACTCACGGCAGACAGCTTTGCAGTGGTGGGGATTTGGTATAAAGATCTATGGCTCTAGTCCTGCAGAGATGCAAGTGGGCACAAAGATGAGTCAGTTCCAAAGCTAGTCTTTAGTTTACCTTATGCTGGTCATAGCAAACAACCTTGAGAATTACATTCTGTCAAACACCTAGTTCTAAACATGTTCTTTTTATTTTTTTTAGTTAATTACTTTTATTTTTAATTGATGTGAAAAGCCCATTAAGAGAAAGAACACAGCATACACATAAACATTTTTCTCCCTTTGAAAAAGAAAACATTAATTCTTTCATAATAATTGTCTTATTTTGCTGCAAGTTGTTTTAATAAGAGGTGCCTTTTTCAGGTAGCAGTTTTGAAAGATCCTAGAATTCCCTACATACTTTTAGCAAAAGAAAAAAAAAAATTAAGTAAACTGACTGTAGTGGGCGGTTAGCAGAAAACTCGTTATATAAAAGGAATTTAAATTTGGTCTCAAGTCGACAGTTTGGGAAGCAAATTTAACACTGTCAGGTTGTGTTAGGTTTTTTTTAA
>NW_009609581.1:0-271 GCF_000690535.1 Cariama cristata
AGAGCAGTTAAAAACGCTTTCCTCGCTGGCTTGAGCAGCGTGTGAAATACCCAGCCAGTGTCCAGCTGCGTTAGCTGACGGGTTCTGGGCCTTTAGAATAAATCTTCAACCCAACAAGCTTCCAGGAAGTTTATTTTTAAACTAGGTATTTGCAGCTCCATTTAGTAAGACATTGATTTTTCTCCTTTTCCCCTATGAATACTAAGAGCATCTCCTCCTCCTGCTTCACGCCCCAGGTCTTGCGGGGGTTTGCCCCCCCCGTTTTACGCAA
>NW_009609582.1:0-18604 GCF_000690535.1 Cariama cristata
TCCTCTCCTCTCCTCTCCAGGTTAGGTTTCTGCCTTACAGCAGTGACCTGACCACCAGCCTCTTTGACTGGAACAGTCCCACTTTGTAAAATATACTTAAATATTCATGGAGCCAGCTGGTGAAAGAAAAAACAATGCTGTAGTTTGGTGGTTCGGTAACCCTCCTGGGGAGGGTGGAGGTGTTAGTCCCAGTCCCAATGAATGTGTAATTATTTATACAAAATAGAACAGTGTCAACAGGAGAAGTGACAAGTCCTGTCCCCTAAAAAATTTCCTTGCAGGAATGGAGAAGGCTAAAGAAACAATAATGCATTTGCCAGAAATCTGCCAGGTATAGTTAACAACAGTTTAAACAAACTCTTAAAATAATTTGAAGATTATTCCTGAAATAGCTAAGCTTTTGGATGAATAGATGTTCTTCCACATCTCTGAGACAGGCCTTGTTCCTCATATTAAGTGAACAGACCTTTCATCCTCCAAAGCAAAACAGCTCTTAAAATAGAAATCATTCAGAATATATTTTAAGATCTTAGCATCTCATAACATCATACCTCTATCCTCGCTCCTATTGACATCAATGGAAGGAAAAACAGTATTTATATGTCCCACAAGCAGATCTGTCTCTTGGAGAATGCTGCTCTATAATGGTTTGTGTCTGACAGGAATAAAGAACTCTTGAGACCTGCCTGCCAGTTGAATAGTCACAGCCACATGGAGCTCCGGCAGTAATGTTTTTGCAGTGTGATTGCTGAAGACATCAAGCAGGGAAAGGTTCTTAGGCACAGATGAGTTTTCACTGGACCAACTAAAAAGACAGACAATGTTTCAGGCAACAAATTCTTAATCAAGACGAAGACAGAAGGAACAAGCTTTAAGCTATATGCAGGCTGAAGAGGACTGCTTTCACTTTATCTCAATTTGTGAATTAGACAATGTGACACACTTTTCTAACATTTTCTTACAGATCATATGAGTTAGCATTAAAGAACTCACAAAAAGTGTAGATAGTTCCAGTTTTCAGTATGCACATTTTGCTGAAGTCTGAACCCTAGAGAGACATTTCACATGTAGACACTCCACTGTTACTGACACAAAGATGGTATCTTACTGATGACTTACTTCTGTGTAACGTGGTCCGTAAGCCAAAATTCTCCTGATGACTAACACATAACAGAAGTAGGTATATAATGGGATAAAAGAGTAGTAAAATGATGAAATCTGGACCAAAAGATGAATATGCCAAACAATACTTAGTAGGAAGTTGTTATACTGATAAGATTTGTACTTTAAGAAGGTAGGTCCCTGTGACACCTCTTCCGCCACTGCATGTATGAAACCTGGTCCTGAATAACTGCTCTAGGTGTGAAACTCCTATGACTACGGCGTTGAGAAGGCCTGGGTTTTCTAGCAGGCAGTCTCTGCTGAAGTCAGGCATCAGATCCATCAGCCTGGCTTTTATGGCAGTGGTGCTACAGCTACTAGCAGATAGATAAAGGGGACATAGACCTCACTTCTCTGCTTGGCTCCAGGCAACATCCCATGCAGAGGTTTTAGAGAAGCAGTAGCAAGCCAGGATGGGAAGTGTGCTGAGAGCTCCTCGCCGCTCACAGCAAAGAGGAGTGTTGTGTCCAGAGCTGGGGGAATGGTCACCTCTGAGTCCTCGAGCCCAAAGCCTGGAGACCTTGGTGCTGGGACCTTATTCATCACCCTGCCTTTAATCTCCCCCAGATCTCTGCTTGCTTCCAATTGGGCTGTCAGGCTCCATGTACTGGTTCTGCGCAGCTGGACCTTGGATCCAGGCACAAACACCATCTCTGCACAAACACCATCTCTGGTCCCCTTCTGTCCACCCTCTCCCAATTGCACACGTGGGCCATTGCCAGAAACGTTTGGAGGTCTGTGGTGACATTTGGTCTGACATTTGGCTGTGTAGTAAATTTACCCTGGGCAAAGAGAGCCACTGTTACTGCAGTGAGCTATTCAAGTCTGACTGAAGGTACTTACTTAAGGCATCAAAACAAGGAACTTGAAATACGAGCTTTTCTCAGGGCTTCCCGGCAATGGGTTTCACCCTGTATGTCTGACCTACAGACCCCTATGCCTAGCCTGACAAAAAAATAGCATCAGGAATTAGAAATTCACCACCTCTGGTTTTAAGAAGGGAGTAAAAAAACCTAAGAGGTTTAAAGCTTTAGTCACCAAACCCAGAGTTGTCTGAAAATTGTTTTTAAAGCTCAGCTGTAAACAGTGTAAGAATTCATATTACAGTAACCATAGAGTCATATCCCTTTTGTTAGTCATATGTTTTGACAACAAAATTACTTTCATAAAACAACAAAAACTTCATAGTGTGGAAGACCTTTCAAGGGACTGTATAATTAAAGCACAGTATTGTCTGACATCTGGAAAGAAATGCTTGACTGCAGAATGATACATGACCTTTAATCTTTAAAAAAAATATTTTCAGATAAAAGATTTTCAAAGAAAATTTTGAAAGAAAGCTGCTGTAAAAGCAGAGAAGTGTCTGTCTTGAAACTCAGAGATGGAAAGGACACAGCAGATTTCTGCATCTATACTTCTTATATAAAAACTATGAAAGAACAAGCAGCTGTCTGCAAGATGTGAGAATCCACTAAGTGATATTGTGATGAATACTCAAAAGTTAAGGAATTAATGTTACATAGGCTCTGGGAGATGGAAGGAGAATGACTGAGCAGCAAGAACTGCATTGAACCTGGTATATGTAGCTGATATAACAGCTGAACAAGTAAGAATTGGTGCAGATTCTGTATTAAGATTTAGACAAAAGGCGGTGTGTGATGGAAATATATCAACCAGGAAAAACAGCCTGGAGAGCATAGCAATATGTCTATCCAGATTCTGAGCTAAAGATGAACAAAACTTAGATTATTACAACAAATTAAAAAGTGTTAATACTTCTAAAGCCATACCAAGGAAATGCAGAATTACTGAATCTGCTGGCATCTTTTCTGTGTGGGGCAGGTCAGCATCTCAGGCCCTTTTCTTTAGGAAGAAATCACAAATTCTGTCAAAGAGAGACTGAGACAATTGCAGTGGTCATAAAACTAGATGCTAAAACATTTTTCCAGCACCACACTCCTATTGAAATTCAGTGTGAAACTGGCACACAACTCTAGCTGGTGTCTTTCCAATATGCTCCAATGCGTCTCCACTACCTTACTAAATTCCTTGAGGCAGGGGCACACAATTTACCCACTGTTACAAAGAAGAAATGGAGGCACAACTGTATACATATATTCTGAATATAGTGTATTTTACTTTTGCAGTTTGGAATGTAGAAAAAGCTAATTGCAGACATTACAATATAAACAGAAATGCTGTGAGCAAGCGTAGTGGATGCATGTATTTTTGGAGGAAGCAGCATTTCTCTGTTCCTCTTGCTGCTCTGCTGTGTGCAGCACAGCACCTTCCACAAAACCCAGCCCAGCCCAGCAAACAGACTTTGGGCTAAGCGGATGAGGGCACTTGGCCTTGGGAAATGAGTGTAGTGAGCCACTGCCTAGCTGAGGTTAAGGCATCCTTCAGACTCGCTGTTACTGACCAAGTGCTCACAGGAAACAAACTCCTCTCCTGGCCCAGGTCTCTGATGTGCAGGTGGCGTGGGTGTAAAACTCTCTGCAGTTCTGCAGGTTTGGTTTGTAGCTGCTTGTCTTTGGGTTTCTGATCTGGGTTTTCAACCATGACTTCCTTACTCTGTCCAGCTCTGCTCCTGACTGTGGGATGTGGCTGTGAGATGCTGGGCTTAACCTGTCTCGTTGCCTCAGCTTGCCCTCCTGGTGGTAGAGGATATAAGGCTGGGATGGTGGGGATGCAGAGCAGAAAGCATGAGCCTGGGATCCTTTGAGAGCTGTGGCTGTGCAGCTGCAGGATATTGGGGGGATTAAGGTTTTGCACATAGCTCGGAAGGCCATGAAGCCTGGCACCTCTGCATTGATTTTTTTTTTCCTCCTGTAAGTCTGTGATGTCACACGAATTCTGTGTAGGCTTAAGGTAACGACTCAAATGAGCATCATTGAGAACATGGCACTGTAATGCCAGCTGGACCAGAGAATTAGTCTGGAATATTACCTGCAGTAGTCAAAGCTGAGCAACATCTTAAAACTGTTTCATTTTATTTTAACAGCTAGTCCCAAAGCAACTGATACTTCTAAGACTTGATTTCTGCATTACAGTAATATAAAGGAATGTGGGAATTTTCAAGAAAAGTCTTTGAGTTAAGGGATAATGTGGGGAAAGTTACATTTCCTCATTACATTCCTATTTCTTCCATTGTGTTCCCATCGTAAAATAAAAATCTTTGAATGCACAATTATAAGTGAGGTCTGAAATTCAAGACTTAGCATAAACATACCTGTAGATGGTTGTCCTTCTTACTTATAAAGGGCCTTATGAAAACCCCAGAGCTCAGTGCATGCTGTGGTAATTTGTGTAAGAGCAATTGTAAATATTTCACTGAAAAAAACTCACCCTGCTAAAGCCTCTAGAAGAGTGTTGTAGATGAGAAAGCTCCCCAACATGTGAAACCTTTCTGTTCTTACCATGTCACTAGAAAGAGTCACTGTTTACTGCATTAAGTCACTGTTTAGTGCATTAGCTGTAATCTAATGAGATGCTTCCTGTGGCAGATCCAGGGCTGGAATAGCTGGACAGATTGTGGTGGTTCTATTATTAGAAGCCTGTTATGTTTGACATTGAGCATAAAAGATGGGGCTCATACTGCAGAACATTTCTCACACTGAGTGAAGAGTAAATCCCTGCAGTTGTTATCAGAAAATATGGTCAGGCCTCTGGATTCTCATTGATCAGACTTGCAAGTCAATCAGTCACATTGAGATATGCAAAATCTATTGACAAAGAAATGATGACTGAGATCCTAAGAACAAAATTCGATGAGAAAAGACAATAAATCTTGCTATTACCAAAGCAAATTCTTCAGAGTCTAGAATTTCACTCTCAAGGATATTTTGTATGTAGATAGGTTGTGTGTAGACTTAGTTTATATATTGTGTCCAAAACATCCATACCTATCAATAGACTGTGTGAGGAAATAAGTACATTCAGTTTTCAGTGATATGTCAGAATAAATGAATCATGATGTTATTATTGGATTCAACTGAATGTACAGGCATGATGGCATGTTGCCGCATTTTGACCATACCTCGGGTGGGCTGCAGAATTATTTATTCTTCTTTAGCGCTAACATACAACCAAGACATATAAGACATATAAGACAGGAAGAGAAGACTATCGAAAGGCCGCAGGTAGTTAGGAAGTCAGTTGTATGTCCTATCTGCGCAACAGCAGTAGTGTAGCTACACAGTGTTAACAAGACTCAGGCAGGGCATTGGTTTAGCACTGACGCAGGGAGAAGTGCCCCGTATACAGCACAGACAGTCTTACTGTCTGCTCCACCTTGGTTTTTCTTGGAGAACTTCCACTCACATTCTAGGCAGTTGTAAGAGCTCAGCTTGCCCTGAAGGAGTCAGAACTAAAGAAATACGGCTTCAGGATTCAAATTTGTAAAGAGAAGGTGAAGAGACAGGGAAGTTGGGTTAGAAAGTGTGAAGAAATAAGTGGCTGGGGACAACATTTTTGAAAGGAAGAAAATAGCATAGTAAAGAAATGCTGAAACACTTTGATGAGATGCTAGATCTGCATCCATGCAGTGAGGCTGCTGACTTGCACAGCTTGTGCCAGCACAAGATGCGGGGTCATTGGGCAACTTGCACAGGAGCTCATACTTTAAAACACTTTCCCATATGTTGGTGTTAAATGAGAAAGGAGTGGACCAGGCTCGCTCATATCCCAGCTTCCACAGGGGCTGTGGAGATCATCTGACAGCCTCAGGGCAGCTCTGGCTTGTGACTGTGCCCAGAACAGGTTTATTTGAAGGATGAATAGCAGACGGGAAAGCATGGCCGTCTCAGAGGTGCTGTGCGATCTTTAGCTGCAGGTTGGGAGTGAAGTGTCGCTGGCCAAAATGAATCGGAGCTCCCCAGGAGAGCTCAAAGGTCATGGCAAGCCAGGAGCTAGTATCTGTGTCTGTCACTGAGCAGGAGGGATGAGCGTCGGCTCTGCTTTACAAACAGTGTCACTAGTCCAACAGCTCCTGCTCGAGTGGGAAACTATGAGCAGGGGTCAAGGTGTATACTCTGCAGTTGAAGGAGGGGGAAAAGGCTAGTTAACTAGCAAGCAGGGATTGAATCATAGCGCTGTTATAATACGTTAATTGACTTTCAACGTTAGAGCCAAAAAAGGACAGCAATATTTCAGAAAGTACTTTTTAATGCTTTAGGCGTTGAAAACTGTAGCATGAAATATATGTACATTGTTTGACATTTGCTGGGAATAAGGTAGGCAGGCTGTACTAACATGGACCAATCTGAAAACTGAGTGGCAAAATAAAAAAGCCATTCACATCCAGTTGGTGACAGGTCGGCTGTGGCAGGGTATATATGGCACCATGCCAGCCAGGTGTGTTCCTCATGGCTAACTCAGGCTTTACCAGGGCTGGTCCCACTCACTTGCCCTGAATTTGTCCTGAGAAATTCTCACGGAAAGTTCTGGGCCAGGAAGGGGCTATTTCTGACCTGATGACTTTCAAATGCTCGACCTTGCAGCCTTCCAGGTACTGGAGGATGAAATCCTGCATAAGGGGATACTTTCAGATTTTTTTTTGACCTATTGCCTGTTTTGTTTCTTTGCCTCTTTAGCACACGTTAGTTTGAAACTGATATGTAAGTCTAATAGGTATGTTAATCTGTATCTGCTGTGGTACGTATGTGGTAAAGGAAACAGAACAAATGAACTTACTTTAGTCAATATGTTTAAATAGAAAGTCAACATGGCAAGATGCATAGTCTTGCTCCAACTGACTCACACTCCGTTTAAGTTCCAGGAAAGGCAGCGTCATCCCCTCCAAAACAGTTTTTATTTTCATAAGGGATTATATCAGCAAGCAGCTGCCTCTAAGGCATTTTTTTTGCCAGACTGTCAGGCTCACTGTGCCAGCTTCTGCCTTAAAGCATTGTATGGATGGGGCATCCCTTCCAGATAAGCCCTGGGGGCAGCAAGGGTGCCCAGTGGAGGGGATCCACAAGGGCAGCGCTTCCACCGGCTGCGCAGCATCCAGGGAAAACAGGGTGGTGGGCGGAGGTGCCTGGTGAGGACTCCTCTGCTCCCCTCTGGGCGCTGCAAATGAGAAATACAGCGGCTAGCTACCATGGAAAAAATGTGTCCTTGCTGGAGCCATACAGCTTCTTACTGGCCTTTCTGGAGGGACAACCCAACACGCCGGAGCGGTCTGCGCGCTCCTCCTGGCGGCTCTGCGGCCGAGCCTCCAGCCTCGCTGCCAGGCCAAGCCTGCCCGCCAGACCCGCCACCGTGCCGGCTGGCTTCCAAAAATCACTGCAGCCAGTTTGTTTTAAAATAGATGCTGCGCTGCACTAGGCTTCATTTGCTCTTCACGCACACTACTATGCTACTGTTCAGGTCTGTGCATTGACTGGAGCAGATAAAAAAAAAAAAATCTGAATTAGTTGACATTTTTCAATATATGTGAATAATTTGTCTTTTTTTATATTTCAGGTTGGTGAAATATGAGGAGTCAGTCAAACTCTGAGAGTTCAGAGTGCTGATGGCTGAGTGTGAAAATTGAGGTTTGTTTTCTCCAAACTGAGTAAGACCAAAACCTTGTCTAGGAACTCCTGCTGGTTGACCTCAGTGTCCTCCACAGATGTGCTGGGTGCAGGCAAAACTTTCTTCTGAACAGCAGGCCTGAATCTCTTTATTCGGAGGTTCACTTGGCACAGCAGGCAGGCAGGGCTCTAATTGCCTGGTTCTCAGGCCGCTTTGACTCATGTGTGTGAGGACAACCCTGGTGGGATCGTCGGGGGCTATGTGCCACATATGGACTACTACAGCATAGAGGAGATGTGCTGTGCCACTCCGCATTCCTGTTGCATCCTCTGTGCCAGTACTGGAGTGATGTGATTAGGGAATAGTAGGGTCAGAGGGTTTTTTACCAGCTAGAATTATTCTCCAGCCTGTTTGTGCCTTCCAGGCAAAATGCAAAGGGAAGAGAACTGAGTCTGGTACTTGTTTGTGAATTTAGCTCACGAATCACTCGTGATGGGAACCTCACTACCGCTAATCTATTATAGTACACAGTGGAAGTTTTCACCTTAGAGACTTCATTTACCAGCCTGTTTGTTTCACATTGTTTCATTCATGAGCTATCGGGTGACTGAAATGGCTTTTAAAACACAGGGTGCTTAACATTGGGTAATAAGCTGGAAGTCACTCATGTTCGGGACATATCTGGCAGTTCTGCCCTGATACTGAAGCTGGAAATCATGACACTTCCAGAGCCTGAAAATCATAAATATTTGTTAGCTATATGTGCATATTTGGCTAATGAATAACATTCCTTGGGTTTGTTTAAAAGCATCAATAAACTGCATTTGATGCTGCTAGGTGAACATCCAGTACTTTCCACAGAGGATTTGCACTCCGAGCCACAACTGCTGTAAAGGTGAGACAGGCCAGATCCACTGTAGGTCTTCAGTAACTCTGCTTGGAGAAAGTCGCTGTGACTTTCAGAAGAGCAAGCAGTGATTACTTCACTTGGTAATATTTGTAAGTCCACCAGTTCATTTGCTTTGTGCAAATCTATGTAACAAGTCTGCCAGCAAAGTCAAAATCAACGAATCTTTTCAACTCTATGAGATTAATTTTTCCCTTTTCTTCCTTTAATAGGGAAGACTTCTAAAATGTCTTGTTGCTAACCGCTGGAGAACTCAACTTTTTTTATAAATGTTGCTGTCTGAACACATTTACCATGTAAGTAATTCAGCCTTATGTCTGAATACAGGAATATACTCATCACAGCTTAACTGTAATGGGGGTATGTACTATTTTCCATTCATTTTGTCAATTCACTATATACTTTGGGTTGCTGATCATCTCAGCAGAAGCAGATCCTAACATCCACTGGCTGTATACTCCCTCTGAGGTGTTAGGGCTGCTGAGTGCCAAGTTAGCCGTGACTTCATGTGACCTTAATTACACAACCCGAGTATTGCATTTGAGCAGGTTTTCCACTCTTGTATACCCTCAATTCCCTGTGTTTCACTGAAATCAGTTAAGTCAAATTGGTTTTTATTGTCTAAAGTACATCTGAACTTTAAAATAAAGGATACGGCAGCTTCTGTTGGAGTGGGATACTTATAGTTTGCAGGAACATGCTCTGTTGCTGGGGACAAAGGTATTCTGCCCAGAATATTTGGCTTCTGTGTTTAAACTTTGAGTCTATATAGTACAGAAATAAACATTCTTTTCAACTGGGTTGGCTAGTGTATGTATTTTATAGTGCTCAGTGAGTCTGATTACTGTTCCAAACTGGTTTACCCCAAGCGGTGGTTTTCTACCAGACTACAAGAAACAATGTTTTGTTATTGTAATTGCTACACTTGGAAAATTTGCAGTTTCATTTCATGAATAAGTTGGTGCATTTCTAGCTTTTACGTATGTATTTTGCTCTTTGTTTCACATTAAAATCTTACAATGGTCTGAAAGGAGAATGCTTTAAAGGACTAAGGCAGAGGAGGGAATGTGAGTCTTGGGTGTCAGAGGGTCGGACACTGCCTTCAGGCTGAGTGGCAGAATTTGCTGTGCCAGACTCTTGCTGGCAGCATTTCCCTGGCACTCTCAGCTCATTAGGGCTCTGCTTCTATAGCACCCCTAAACACGACACGAGGAACAGTTCACCCCTGTGAATGAACAAAGATAAACATATATTCTTATTAAAGTTAAGCATGTGCTTATGAGCTTCACTAAATTTGGGATAATAAGAGAGAGAGAATGCCTGTGTGTACAAAGGTATCAGAGAAGTTGTCCCAGGGACCTGTTTACCTTTTGCTCATTATTTATATCATTTCTGAGTGGTTCAGATATTGCTGCTTGTTATCCATTCCATTGATATTTCATAGTTGTCTTTCCATGTCCTGTTAAAAAGAAAAGCTGAGATTTTGGGACACTACTGTGTGCCAGTGATTGAATTCCATAGCCCCAGGACTGTGGATGCAGAGAGCCCAGCATATAAAGAGAGGGGAAAAAATCCAGATTTTTCTTCTTGTACAAGTGGCGTTGCCCAGTTCCTCAGGACAACAGAGGAGGGTGACAAAGAATAGATGTTTCCTAGCAAACAGAGGATAATAGATGAGAAGTATGCTTAACACCAAAAATGAAGGAAAACTGTATTTTCATATTTCATCAGTCAGAAGGGACACAAAAGGCCTAGATCTTGGGGGCAGGAGAGACTCAAATTAGAGAACTCTATAAAATTATTTACTCTCCAAAAAGATCGTGTGATATTGTTGTTGTCATTCTCCTGTAAAGCATATATCATATACCCAAAGGCTGTGCTCCCTGCCAAGACAAGTATTTCCAGCTCCCCACTAACAGAAGTCTACTGCCACTCTTGATAAGAAATCTGCCTTGTAATAGAGGGCTTTCTGATGCAGAAGAGTGCATATGTAGTGTCTGCCCCAGGGGCTCTCATTACTGAAACCAAGATTTAGCCTTAGCATTAATACTGATTTGCTTTTCATTTTTACCAGCTTTTTAATTTTTAATGAGTTCCATCTCCACTCACAGATTCTAGTAACCATACATTATCCTACAACGAGAGAATAAAATCTGAAGGTTAAAGCTGTGTATCAGATGTCCTTTTGCTCCTCCACAAATACACTGTCCTGACCTTAAGGACCATTTGTTAGAGAAGTGATGTCATGGTAACAAAATGTAGATTGCCTTCAGATTTCCAGTTGGTTATCAGAACAACTATGGAGCCATCTCAGCCAAAGGTTGAGATACTGACTTCAGTAAATTACCTGTCCTAGCAGTGACTTTTGTTGCTTTCTGTTCTGCACAGTATTTTGCCATCCTTACTGGCTCCATCAGTTTTGTGAGGTTTTCCTCCAGCATGTTGATGTCCAGCAGTCAGATCCAGAGCCTAGTGATAACATTATGAAAGGCCTTAAATGTCAACAGTAGGATGCAGTCTTTTGAAGTATTTGCTTATCTGTAGGAAGTAGTCTTTTGAAGCATCTGTTTGTGAGGTGGCAATGGATGTTTTTGCTGGACTCATCAAATACTTGAAGTCACTACCATATTTCCAATAGGATGTACAAACTCTGCAAATAAGAGCTCTCAAGAATTTTAGAACTTTTGACAGAAGTCTACAAACCTTGACTAGAAGATCTTACAGTTTTCCATTGTGTTCAGCCTTTTAACAGTATCAGGGGGTGGCCTCCAGTTATGTTGGAATACATCATGTCCTGCTATTACACAGAAGGCTTAAAGCAGATACTTTACGTAATTGCAGTTCTCTGAGTCGTTTTGGTGCCTGACTTGGACTGAAAACAATATTCTGCCACTTGGAACATTCCTAGTCTGCCAAATGGGAGATTTTATTTGATGCCAAATAGACCTCTTCATTTTGCAGTCAATATTTTGCTGTGATTCTTGACATAGATGTTGCTACCAATTTAATGATTTTTCAGTGAGCTATGTAGGCAGAACACTGATCTCCTTATACATATTAATAAATTTTAATATAAAAGGCATGCCTGTCATTAATTGGTTTTCATAGATATTGGAGAACTAAAAAGGCAATGATGCTATTTTATTGCCTAAAAATATAAAAGGCAATAAAAAGGCAACAATACTTTTGCTGTGACATAGTGTTTTCAGAAATACCAACACCACTATACAAGAACTGGGAGTTCCTGTACTTATGCTAACATCTGTGTTTGAAGATAATTACATTCAACACATTTCTGATCCTACCGGTGTCACGGTCATTTATATTAAGAAATTTAAAAAAATTATAAATGCATTTCTGCAAAAATGTACTCAGAATCAACTTTATTTATAGCTCACAACTTTTTTTGCTAAAAATGCATAGTAATTACATATACAGTAGTCAGCATCCAAAAGTGTACAAAGATCAAATTTTCAAACCCTCCCAACAGAATCAAACAAAAGTCACACTTTTTGTTCATTGCATGCACAGACCCTTAAATGTGATACCTCCTACTAAAGCGTGCTTGAATCTCTAGCAGACAGAACTGACTTGCTATAAACTGTTTCTCCATACTATTAACCCCCAGCTACAACCACAAATCCTAAGGCGATCACATGGAATAGCGAAGCCCTACTTCAGAATCCTCCATGTTCTGAGTATGGCCCAGGAAGCAATTGCCCTGAAAGCAGAAGTCTGCTGGTGGTGTTTCCTTACAGGGAACTCCGAGCAAAAGCCTGCTTCCTTTGTCTTGGTCATTAATTTATTACTGAATTCAGTGGAATGAAGCAGCATCTGTCTAAGCAAGTTGTGAAAATAATTTAAATTTATTCTGCACCCAGCTCCAAGACACTAAACGTCTTGAACGGAGGTCTGTGTCTTTCAGTGCATATGACACTTCCTCGGCATCTTGCATCTCATCTGAGGAGAAAAGGGTAAAGTCTCAGCTGTAACTTGGGTGTTGGTTGTGTAGCCCTGACTTACAGGTGTCTACCAGAAACTAGGAATATGCTCAGATGATAGGGAGAATTTCTAATGATAGAAGCTTTGACTTAATGAACCACTCAAACCCTTTGATGTCTTTTGGTTGTTCGTCTCCACTACCCCTGCCAGTTAGAAAAGCTCTTAAAACCATTGCCCTCTACTCAGTGGTGCTGTTTATATCAGTCCTTCCAGGACAAGGGCAGAGTGGGTTAGCAGGATGATTAGTCAGGGCTCCACGGCAAAGGAAGAGTACACATGTGATAAGATCCAAGTTCAGTTTTCACTCAAGAATAGGATTGGCTCCATGTTGTTGGTTTTGAGGAGTGGGGGGGGGGAAAGAGAAAGTTGTTTGTCTGAACAAAATAATTTTATGTTCCCAAATGATTACACATGTTCATTTATTTAAGGTCTTTTTAGTCTGATCAGAAGTAGCTTGAAGTAGGTTGAAATTCCCAATGGTAACTGAGACATAATCATAGTCTTACAGACACTGATGGGAAATCTTGCTCCATTGTTTCACAGTAACTGGAATACAATCCATGGCTAAATGAACAACGAGGCCTCATGCCAGCATTACAATGCCCCTCGGTACAAGTCACCAGTGAAAATTTCTGAAAAGCAGAGTACTTAACTCATGTATGTTTTCTCTTTCCTCCTGACCCTTAAGCATTGAGTCAGCCTGTTTGCTACTGCTTAGGTCTTGGTTGCCACCTGCTTGAAGCCAGTGGGAATTTTGCCATCAGCTCCAAAGGACACAGGATGTGAACCTCCTATGAGTACGGCAAAGACGAGGGTTTAGTCCCAAGAGTCCATGATCCAGAAAGGTTCATGTTCCTCTCCCTGTAGATGAGGAGCTACGGAAAAATAAAACATTCTCTCTGCCGGAGTTCAGTAATATATCTTCTTAGCACCTAGGAGGGTCTTTGCATTTTTAAGTGCTTTACAAACATTAGCTAGTCTTCAGAGCAACCCTGCGAGGTAGGTAAGGTATATTCTCCCCATCTTACAGATGTGGAAACTGAGACACAGAGGGTCAAATTCAACCCTGGTACAATTCCAGTGTTTTACATGAATTAAATTCATTCAAAATGAACACAGTTTAAACAACTTGCCCTAGATTACAGAACAGGTAGTGGCAAAACAAGGACAAGAACCCAGGAGTGCCTGACTCCTCAGCTTGCTACCAGCCACTTGGTCATTTTCACTCTCACAGGCAATGAAAAACAGTATAATCTGGGCAATTACTACAGGTATGATTTGCTTCTGTAAGGCATGTGGATGGTAATCAACTAAGTTTAGTGCAATAATACTTTATGAATGTGCTGCCTCGGAGAGTTTACTTAAACATGACATAAAACTTTCATACTGTCATTTTCTGCAGGGGCACTATTGACAAAAACCCAACATAGTAGCTGGATTCAGCAAATAAATAGTAAGCACAACACTTGGACAACTAAGAAAAACTATCATTTTAGCAAAACCCAATGTGTTTCTATTTTTAACCGCTAAATTTCTACAAGTGCAGCATGCAGATGAAACCTTTCCCTTTGTTTCCAGACTGCAGACTCCAGTCTTGCTAACGAAGCAGCTCAGAGCTGCAGAGATAGCCTGGATAGTGACATTCAAATGAATACACTGCAGAAGAAATAGTGTACTGCCACAGAATATGGGATAATTACTACAGACCAGGTATATCAATCTTACACAAAGATGAGCTTGAAGCTTACAGGTTACTCGGAAGTGCCCAGAAGCTAGGCTTATTGAATACAGGCCAACGTGTAGACTGCAGTTCTAGGCACGTGCTGATTGCAAGGGGAGGGTGTCCGTGTCACCAGCACTCTGGGAACTGACTCCATCAACAGCCAGTTCATGCTGGCACAGGTACGTCAGTCTGAAGGTCAGTGTTGGCCAAAGACAGAAAGACACATAGGTATCTTCAGGCCATCCCCTTGTGCTCCAGTCCTCACCTTGTCCCTCATCCCTACACAGATTCTACAACAAAAGGCCTGAAGAGCCTTTTTGGTTTTAAAGATGAGCTCTGGAGTCCACAGTGTAGACCTTATGGCAGGTACCCAGACAATAAAAATGTTAAGACAGGTACTTATGCAAAAACGTTTGTTTTCTAGGATGTCCTTATGCATCTAATCTGCAGTTTAGACCTCCTGTCTAAGATCTGGACTTGCTTACGGATGTTCTGGTGCTTTCACACCAGAAAGAGATCCCACTCCCGTACAAGGCACACAAATGCTGACATTCACTTCTACAGGAGCAAATTCAAGCACTGTAATTATAGATATCTTGTTCCGCTTTTAACCTCTTTAACTCAGTTTTGTTCCGTCCATATTTACAGACACTGGCTATTGGACATGGCAAATGGAGCAATTATCTACATACATGTCCACTGAATAAATACAGACACTCAGGCAGCATTTCCCTAGATATTCTCCACACTTACTGTAACTTTTTAATTTGTAGCCACATTTTAAACAAACAGACAAACAAACAGACATTAATTAGAACTCTTAAAATCTAATCGTATCTTCCTGTACCCGTTCACTCCTGATTCATACAGCCTGCTTACAGTGGCTCAGAGAGCAGTCCTTGCAACCAGCATTTACAAATAACTCTGTGAAGTGCTCAGGCCCACATATGTGCCTCAACATTTTGCCAATAGAAATCTTTAAATGAAGCAACATTCTTAATATCCGAGCCAGGTACCAAATCTGCAGCATGACTGGGGCTCATAGGCAACTCTTACAACAGTAAGATTCCAGTAAAATTGCAGTTGGTTGCAATCCAACCTTTATTCTGTTATCTGTCGTTGAGATATATATAGACGACCCAGTGTGGCCTAACTGCAAATATCAAATGTATTTTTACAAGTTAGCAACAGCCTTTTTTGACATTGGCTCTTGAGATGTCCTCTACATTGTGACTGACAAGCATAAAAATAATTCATTATACACTATGCTTTAAAAGCCTTTTTTTACATTTGGCTTTTACTGTTGCTTGTTTCTGAGCTGTCTTCCTAGTGCTGAGATTTGCTGTCCATGGCATTTTTTATTTTTTTTTTTAATTTTAATTGCTGGTTGGACATGCTAGTGGCATCTCCCAGACAAACCTTTTCTACATAATTAGTTTTGAAACTTGGATGAGTCATTGGGCTCTAACTACTATGCCTCTATTATTTTAACTTGAATACAGCACATCTCAAAGATTTTGGCCTCTTTTTGCCGTTGTGGAAATTTATAGGATGACATTGTTGCAGGTCTTGATCCTTTTTGCTTTCTATTGTGAGTTTCCAGTGTTTTTTTCCCCAGTATAAAGCATATCTCAAAGCATAACAGTGTTGTGAACCAGCCTCCTCTCCCAGTGGGGCAGATAATTTTCTGCTTTATTGGCAGCTGAATAAAGCAATGCCATATTTATGACAAAAGTTAATGAAAAGATGTAAAATTAAAAATACTTCATGTAGTTTTCATTTTCTTTTAATGCAGGTTGGCAAATAAAAACAGAACACAGACAGCCACACAGGGCCATGCTGGTTTTTATGGCCCATCAGTGATAACTCAAGAGGCCACAGTTTGGGAACTGCTGTTTCAGAAAGTTCTGGCCAATCTCTTTAAGAGACGAGATGTGACCGTACCACAAATCATATACTAGCAGATTGTGGCTGGCAAAAAATACATATTTGTTTTAGGCCATTCTCATCATTCACTGACAATCTAAAAGACCCAAACTGTTATAGTTAAAATGGGTTGGGATAAAAGATAAAATATAGTGGGTGTAATTTTCTTTTAGCTTATGCACTTTCAAAGGGAAATTTTGACAAAGCTGACATTGGTACAGGACATATCAATTATTGGTTTCTGTGATGATTCTTACCCTTATTAAGGATTTCACCTCATAGTCCCTAGCTATAGTCCTTCCTATATTCCCATTATAAACAAAGGGGTCTTTGTCTTACAGAAGACTATGGGACTGGACTCAAAACATTTTTGGGGGGTTCCAATGCCAAGTCCATGAAAATGGAAAAGACCCAAGCAGAAATGTGTTTCCACAATAGAGGCACAGAGGCTGAGTTAAAGAAGCCACGACACTATTGTGCAGTATGACACCAGCGTTTCCTAAGGAAGTACCACCCTTCTTTTTGAAAATGGGGTATACAAGCAGTTTCTCACCTGAACATCAAGTTGTAACCCCCTTGAGTAATATTATTGCATACTTGTTACTTGTTCTGTCAGACAAAATTAAAATACATCTGTTTAAAATATGCACATAGTTTACAAATATGTCTCATTATATAAAGAGTAAGCTCAGTCTATAGTTAGCTGTTTGTTGTGTGAGAAGGATAATACATGGGTTGTTGTGAAAAGATACTGCTTTTGGAAAATATCTCATTCTTCTTGTCTTTGAACTCCCCCAAAGCTTCTGAAAGAGGGCTTCAAAACACCCCGCTGCAGCCACAACTAATCAAAATAGGAAAAGGTGGGGAATGACGAGAAAGTGCCAGTATCCAGTACTTGTAGAGCCAGATTTTAGGTCCTGAACTCAGATTCAGCAGTATCTTATTCTGCAACTAATTTTAGGATGGTAAATCTGACAGAGTGCTCTAATTAAAGAGCAGAAGAAACCGGTTCCCTGTAATTCTTTAGAAGATCCAGAATGAGATCTCATGCATCAGTTACTCTCTTTACATCCACAGAACTCCCACCGAGCTTGGCAGGGGCTTATAGAAAGCCTGGCATCTGACTTTGACTCTCAAGGGCTGATTTGGGGGTGATTTACCAGGGAAGATAAAGGGGCCCCTTAGCAACCCCCTTAACACAACAGATGTTCCCGACATGCTGGGGGAAGAGCCATGCCATTATGCAGTGCCCTTCTTCTCCCCCTGCCCCCACTCCAAACTAGTTTGACCCCTTTCTGGTTCAGTTATTTTACATATCCCTCTATTTTATTTCAGTATCTGAGTGGCTACACTAACCACTGGCTGCCTGTCTAATTAAAGTCTCTCCATCAACTGGTAATTCTGTAATAACTCACAGCTGTTTTTCCTCTCTCTGTTAAATCTATTGTTCCCTGGCTGAAAAGGCTGCAAGACCTCAGAAACTATAGATAGCTATTGATTTGTTTGCATTTAAAATCCAGTATGTGACTGCAAAGGCCTGTTGTAGTATCACAGAGGAAGATAAATGTCAGTGCATAATCTGCTAGGAAATTTCACATAGGAGTTGATTAAAAGTCTATGAGTAATCATTGCACAAGTGTCTTCAGGTGTGTATATACATATACAAACATATATATGTAGCTAATAAATACATAGCTATACATATATAAATATATATATGCATATACACAGCTAGTTTAAACCTAATTGTTATGAAACTAGTAAGTGGCATTCACAGTTCATGCATTCTTCCTAGTAGCAGAGCTAAATTATTTCAGCTTATACTCTAAGCAGCAACATACCAGTAAGCGTTTGCTTGCTTCCCCTGGTAACCTAGTAGTTTAAAGAGCACGAACAGTTCCGTCATGGTCATTTTCTCTGGCCTCCGCGAAAGGGACCTGGCTCTTCCACAGGTGCGCTGCCCCCAGGTTTCACAGCATCTTCAGGACATGGTGGGGCTGGTCTGAGGGACCAGTCTGAAGGTCATCGACCCGAGGGTCTCCAGCCCAAGGGTCGCTGGTATGGTGGTCGCTGTCCCGAGGGTCGGTCGCCCAGCTAGTCCTGCTTGCAGAGGTCTGCGACGTTGAGGAACCTCCTGACGACCACAGCCAGGCAGAGCATTAGGAGGAGCATATACCCCACGGTGCCCAGGTAGGTGGGGGCGGCCAGGGGTGCCTTGAGGAACTTGGCCAACCCATCCTCCACGTAGTGCACCTGGTCATAGATGCTGAGGAAGGTGAAGATGTGGAAAAGCTGGTGGCTGTGCCCCACAATGTCGAAGAGCCCCGGCTGGATCCTCTCGGGGATTTTGCTGACATTGAAGAAGG
>NW_009609583.1:0-4393 GCF_000690535.1 Cariama cristata
AGCTGGCTCAAAAGGGCTGCCAGGTTCTCCCAATGCCCCAGAGCAGCAGGTCCCAGAGGTGGGAGCCAGCACGATCCCCCACCCCAAATCACCAGGGCCCTCACCCCAGCGCACAGCCTGCAGCTGAAACCCAGGATGTTTCTCACACGACAGCCTCGCTCAGCAGAGAAAACCCAGCCAAGCTAATCCCGCGCCATCAATCCAGCTCCTTTATCTGCAGCCGGAGGCTGCTCACGTGGAAGTGCGACAGGAGCCCAAAGCCCACGGCCTGTCAGCAGGCACCGTGGCCAGCCCTGGCACACGTCCCCAGCAGGCCCCTCCAGCCACGAACGCCGTTAAATCTGCCAGACAGATCACCGAGCAGAAGGCAGACAAAGCAGCGCAGTGCTGTCCTGTGGCTCGCGCAAGGAGAGACGTCCCAGTCCCCGAACAGCCCTGACAGATACCACAGATTTTCCCAACCACTCGGATCCTACGTCGATAACCTCCCAATATGCTGAAGGCTGTCTGCGCCCTGGGCCCAACTCCATTTCCACAACACCAAAGCCCCCCTCGAAGCTGTCCAAGGAGGCAGCGACACAAGCTTTCCCCAACATCCATCTGATTACATTTCAATCCATCTCGTCACAAGCCCAAAACCAACCTGTCCCGCACTATGGCTTACCTAAAACGCTCCCAGCCTGGTCGGCTCTTCACCCGTGGGGCTCAGCAGAGGCCGGCAGCTCCGGTCGGCACCGGAGACTGAGCACAGAGGAAGCGGGGACAGGAAGAGGAGCCTGAATCACCGGGAGATCACAGGACGGGCCCTTGGCAAGCTTGTGCCTCTGGCAGCAGCGCAGGTAAGGTCGTCCCGGCATCACCGGCTCAGGGAATAGGAATGTGATGACTGGAGGCCTCACTTGCCACCCCGGGAGTTTCGGGTGCTCAGGGCAGACCGAGAGGCAGGGGATAAATGCCCCTTTCTGGGCCACAGATGTCTTTTCCCCAGAAAAACCTGTTCCTTAACCATTAAAGGGGACCACAATACCCACATGAGGTAAGAACGGGACAGTTTCACACCTGAAGTTTCCGACTTCTGATCTCTGACCTCCAGGGTATGCGACCAGAGAGGTCACAGATACATCCACCACCACAGTGAAAGTTTCTTTATGACCCAGGCACTGAAACCCAGATGCCCGCGACCTTTGAAATGGTTTGTGTCAGGTATTAAAATCCAGATCCCTTCCAAGATCCACCTTCTATTAGATAAACTACAATTTACTGATACCACAGTATACAGAGGCCAGAATAAGACCAGGTCCATCCTCATGTGTCAGACATTCCCACTCCCTGTCACGGCAAAGGTGTGAGAACAGGAAAAACGGACCAGCAGCATCGCTGCAATGCCAGCGGCTCCCCTGCCCTCAAGGAAACCACCAGCGCTCTGCAGTTCAGGAAAATAAACAAGTAAACTGCCTTTTAATTAAACGCAGCTCTTCTACCAAGCAAGAAACTCCTCAACTACAGACACTCGTGTTGGGAAGACGTTCCTCCCTCTATCTTCTGGTGTTTTCTAAGTCACTTGAGATCTCAAGTTCTCTGGTAGCACCGGCCACACCTCTGCGGAGCCGGGAACGGCAGGGGAGCTCAACCCAGCCGTGACTCAGCAGGTCCTCGTCCACCTCACCGGAGAAGCCACCTCACTCCTGCCTCTCGGAAACGCACCCTCCCCTGACACGTGTGGTGCTACTCTGCTCGACTGAGCTCGAGGCCTCGCACAGAAGAGCCAACGTCCATCAATTTCTCCTTCAGCTCCATCAGTCCCACCAAGGCAGGACGCTCCGCAGACTGGAACGAAGCCCAGCAAACCCATTCAGCCTGTACCTTTCCCACCGAAGCAAGATCAGAGACAGCTCATAATGTGCTCGCCTGGGACCTGCCGGCGCTGCCAGGACGTGTTGCAACAGGAATGCTTTTCCCCTGTGCTCCTTCCCACCCCGCAGCGGGATCGCAGGGCCAGGACGGCGCAAGCTGCTGCCAGGGCAAAGCGTGACGTCGGGCAGACGGCGTGACGGTGCGGTGGCACGACTGGCAGGAGGGGACAGGCAGGAGAGCCCCGGCCTTGTTTGAACACCAGCAGCTGGAGGTAATTAGCAGAGATAGAGCTGAGAAACATGCCAGGTAATGAGACTCCTGACTCTGTCTCATGTGTCACAGCCCTGAGCCAACACAGGAGCCGTGCCAGCGCTGCGGGCCGTCACCTCCGCTCCCGACCCAGGGGAACAGAAACACCCACACATCATCTCCCCCTTATGCTCCTGTTCCAGCCAGTTACCCACAGGGTGACACTTCCCACCCAGCTCTGCACCTCGATGGCACTTGGGGTCACAGGCACCCCTTCAGATACTCCCACGACAGGGACACACCACCTCTCATACACAGACAGACGGACAGGGGTTTGTCAGCTGTCAGAAAAGAAGCCAGTGCCATGTCTGCAAGGGAAGCACGCTGCTCGGATCCCCCCGTTAGCCCTGCTGCCCCCTACATAAGCCCTGTGTCAGGCAGAGCGGTAGGGACAATCCCACAGCGACGTTACCTCCTGTGAGCACAGCCAGGGAGGAAAGGGGCATTTCTACAAAGAAAACCATGAGTCATTATCTCTCCGTATCTCACATGTCCTTAAAACTAGTGCTGCACCGAAACCTGCATTCAGATAAAGGCTCTGACCTAGAAGAGCGAGGGGAGGGGAGAGAAGAGTTTAAGCTAAAGCAGCTTGAGGATAAACTGGAGCTGAATTCCCGAGAAACAGGTCATTTCGTTTCAGCACACGGCCCTGTTCAGGTTGTGGATTAACAGCAGAGGTCACATTGAAAAACCAAAATCAAGAGGCACTGAACTCAGCACATGGCGGCTGCCGATTATTTCATACCACGAGAAGAGCTGAGACCTCTGGGTGGGAACGCTGGAGCGATCCATGCCTGTCTTTAAAATAAAGCCTAGATCTTTAATGTTCATGAAGACAGACACAGCTGATAAAGATTAGGGAGACACAAGCTAAATCCTCCAGGAAAAAAAAAAAGGGGGTGTGTGTTTTTCTTCCAGCACTGCTTACCACCCCTTAATGTCTGGCGTATGCCTTACGGAAACCATGCTCTTTGAAACAATGCCGCTCCGACAGCCGACTTCTCTGCATTTCTTCTCCTTTGTTCTTCGTTACCAGGGATCCCTTCCCCAAGCCAGATCTGAGCCTTTGAAAGCTCCATATGCCACGGCGGCAGCTCACTGTGCTTGCAGGGAAAGTGGTTTGAAAGACCTGAATCGGGGCAGCAAGAGAGACACCCGCTAGATCAAAGCGCAGAGGAGAGCTCGTCTTCGGTTAAGCCAGGAGGGGCAGGTTTGCACATTAGCTTTCCTTTTAAAATAAAACCCAAAACCTAAGAAAACTGTGAGACAACTGGGAGGAAGACAACGTCTGAAAAGCTATCGCTTTGGAGGAGAGAGAGTTCCCTGAAATCCAGGTGACCCTGCAGAAAGCTGCTTCCAGAGCAGCTGCTCAGCAGCCACGCAGGACCCCACCGTCACCGACCGCAGGGCAGTCCTGCAGCGTTTCCAATCAGCGCTCCCCTGCCAACTCTGGGTTCAAAAGACTATTAAAACCCAAGGCCACTATATTCAGCAGCCCCCTTCTCCCATAAAACAGCTGAATTCGCCAGACGTGGCCTGGGCAGGACTACACGCCACGTTTTTCAGGCGTTTCTCAAGTCCCCATTTGCCGTGAAGGGAAATGAAATGCCTTCTCCAGCGAGCAGCCCGGGATTCTGCCCATCCCTCGGGGGGGTTTGCTTTTTTAGCAGGACAGGCAGCAGTGACCTTCAGACGCCGTAAGCACGTTTCCTCGCTTTTCAGAGGGATTTCGGCGCTGTGGCGGATTTGTATTTCACAGCTACGCTGGCTGCCGCGGCGAGCCTGCATTTGCAAACCCGAGATGAAGCGCTTCATCCTCAGGGAGGCAACGGCTTTGAACTGCAGATCAAGAGGAATTTCCAGCCCTCAGATGTCGGCTGCAGAATGCGGCTGCACCGGTTTGGGGACGACTTCCAAGGCTGGACTTCTCAAACACCCTCCCTCCCGCCCCCGCCTCGCAGGGCGCCTTTATCTTCCACCTCTTCCCATCCAAACCCGCAGTTCCTGAGCGCAGCCCTTCCAAATTCAGAGCCTGTCCTCCGAAGCCTGACATTTCTACCCGTCCCCGAGAAGCGCGGGCTTCGGCAGCTCTGAAGATGCGACATAAATAATTTATCCTGAAAGACAGCCATTGCTGGATTTAAGGTCATTCAGGCTTTTAAAATCGTATCAGCATGCTTTAAGAGAGCGAGCTGCCATCTCGATTTGGAGCGTCTCAAAGAGCTGGTGC
>NW_009609583.1:4430-4795 GCF_000690535.1 Cariama cristata
GACAGACACCCTTCAGCCCCGCGGGACTCAGACGTTCACTGTAAATTATTAACGACCCACGGTCACTGACAATGCATTTTTAACAAAACCCTGGACACAAAAGTTTCTAACGCCTCAGGGCCGAATTCCACAGCCCTCGGTGGAGCTGGGGCTTCCCCATCACCGACCACGGGACCCCAGAGCCAGGCTGTCCTTTAGCAGCTTTCCACGGAGCTCAGCTTGGTTCACTTGGCAGAGGAAACCTTTAATCAGGAGCAAGGAATCGTGTCCTGACATTAGGGGCTGCAGCAAAGGGAAGAGCAGGAAAAGCCCATCCCAGGAGGGCCCGCAGACTTCCCTGCCTCACCCCGTCCCGTGTGCCAGGC
>NW_009609583.1:4863-5448 GCF_000690535.1 Cariama cristata
GGGCAGGAGCCTGTCTGGCCCCCCGCTTTCTCCGACGGACATCTCCGATTGTTCCAGCGGGAGGAAGCGGTGGGAGACGCAGGGACTTCCCGGCTGCTTCGATGGTGACCCACAGCTGGGAATAACGTGCTGCACGGCCCACGCCTCGCAGAGAACAATACGCTGCTGAATGGAAAGCGGCTCCTGAGCCTGGTGGTGTTAGTCTAGAGGTCAGATTAAAACGCTTTTTTATCAACTGCCAACAACGCACCGTCCCCTTCACCCTGGGCTCCAACGCTGCCTGCACATTTAGAGCAAACAAAGCTTGTGTGCTGGAGCCGACAGAGCCGGGAGCTCTTCAAGGTGCAAGGGCAGCAAGAAAAATCCTGGTGTCCTCATGCTGCTCCCAGCAGGACGGGGAGCAGAGAAAGGCTCCAGCCACCTCCCAGAGCCTTTTAAAGCCCCCCAGCAGTGCCGGGGCCCGCTGAAGCAGGGCTGGTTCAGAGGCAGACGCTGACAAGCCGTGCCCAAGGCTCTCTGCACAGTCTTTGGTCTGCGCCAGGCTGCGGCTGACATGCTAGCAGCGAAGAGCAAAGAACACCGAAC
>NW_009609583.1:5649-5889 GCF_000690535.1 Cariama cristata
AAGGCACGGACAGCAAAATGCCCAGGTGAAACTCTCTGCCAAAAAAAGCACATTAATTGGACAGGACCCCGCTGAAGGCCACACTTTCAAACCAAACCCCTGCGCCAAGCTTTTCTCCTAGACTCACCCCAGTATCCAAGCGGATGGCAACAAGCCGACCCACGCTTTCGGCAGAAGCGATGCCAGGCCGGCGCTGAAGGTCTGACATTTCTGGGTCTTCTCCTCTGCCCGCCGGGAGCG
>NW_009609583.1:5899-7076 GCF_000690535.1 Cariama cristata
GCGTGGGCCCAGCGTGCAGCGTCTCTGCAAGAGGTCACTGCGCCACAAGACCAAACGAGCTGCCCGGGCATTTTGGGAGAAAAGCCAGTGGTCTGCCCAGTCCCCGAGCCCCCACCCAGAGGGTTCAGTTACAACCAGGAAAAAAAAAAAATGGTGAAAACCCATGAGCTACACACACATGCTGCCTGGAGGTCTCTGCTCTCAGGAGCCTGGATGGGGAATAACTCTGCCTTTAAAGTACCGCAGGACCGGCTCCAGCTCAAACCCCTGTACCAGCCTCCGCCTGGCTTTAAACGCTCGGCTTAAACATGCTGCACCCCTGCAGTGGCCGCTCTCCTCCGCCGTCCTTTGGCCCCTCCACTCTCCAAGGCAGCACCCAGGGCTGGGCTGGTTTCCCCTGCCCTGGCCAGGAGCCTCCAGGACAGTCAGCCCCCCGTGCCCCCCGCCGGGGTCTCTCCCACCTCCTGCCAGGCATCTGTGATGCTCCCTCCCTCTTCCTCTGCTGATGGGGCTTTAGGGGAGGCTGAGGACAGAGACCTCCCGCTCTGGTCCCTTTTGCCACCCCTCTTCTGCAGGCCAGAGGCACTGGGACTCCTGTGCCGACTCTTTTGCAAGAGCTGCTCCGAGCCCGGCTGCGGGAAGCGGCCCCGAAGGAGACAAGCAGAGCCGGGCTGGAGCGCGAGGTCTCCTTTTGTTCCACGAAACCCAGCCAAGTATTCTCAGGGTTTTCCTAGGCAAAGGCCAAGCAGAGATGTGTCCGTTCAGGATCCAGAACACACAGGACCAGTAACCGAGGCAGAGTGCAAGTCGCTGGGCGCAGTCGGGAGGTGCCTGCTGGAAGGGCACGGTCCCTGCCGCAGAATAAAGTCACCTCGAACCACCCCAAAGCCACAACGGCCTCACAGAAAGGAAGCAGCCACTTGGAAAACCATCGCTGACTGCTTCTAAAAAAATTAATTGGCTAAAGAAATGCATCTTTCCTCTAACCAGGTTTGCCGTCAGAGTCGTTAGGAGAAAATTTACAAGCTACCATAGAATACCCAGCACTTAAGTGTTATTTTGGGACGCATGTATACACTTGGTGTTTGTGCAAGACCCTAAAGCTACAGAAACCTTACAAACAGGGCTGATCCACCCCGCAGGAACGATAGGACGGCTTACGGCGAGCGGAGCCCTT
>NW_009609583.1:7087-7806 GCF_000690535.1 Cariama cristata
CGAGGCCCTGGCCCTACCCCCCCTGGTTGCGACAGCCGCAGCTGCGGGAGGTGTAAGAGTGCGAAGGAAGCGCCTGTGTCAATGCCAAGGGGAAACCGAGCCAAGCCCCGTCAGAGTGAGTTCTCCGCACAGCCGGATCCACACTCGGCTGCTTTTCAGGTCGGTAGGTGCCAAGAACATGCTGCAAATTTACAGCCGGCGCAGAGGGAGAGGAGGGCTTGCTTTGGGACATGATCTAGTAACGAGGTGTGACAGGCGGAGAAACTCAAGCAACGGAGTCGGATGGTCCTTGCAGATGCAACCCCCTCGCTCCCATCTCCCAGGCAAAGCCATGAGCACTCCTGAGCCATCGATCCGAACTCCTGCCCAGGTGAGGGAAGATTTAAGCCTCAAACCTCCAGGAGGAAACACCGCTGGCCACGCAGGCGACGTGTCCGGCTGCTTGGCTGAAAGCAGAGATAGGCCCTGGGCACAAGCAAGCGCAGCGTGCATCGCTGCAGGGGCACCACGGCAGCAGGTCAAACCTGACAAGGACACTCGAGTGCAGCAGCACCGAATCCCAGCACATGGCACAGGGCCCGGCACGTCTCCCCATGGCCCAGACTGCCCGGGGGCTATGCTGTGAGCCAGCCCTGCCGAGCAGCATTTGTAACTCCTACAACCTGCTCCGGCTCGAAAGAGAAAAGCAGAGCTCCCTGCAAACCTCCGCACCCCCTCCC
>NW_009609583.1:8016-9686 GCF_000690535.1 Cariama cristata
GAGCCCCAGCACCACGCCAGGGCACGGAGCTCCACAGTGCTGCAAGGGACCCTGTGGCACGTTTTGGCTCCCAGTACCACAGCTCTGGAAAAGACCATTTAATTTTTGAACCAACCTCGTAACATCAGAGCGAGGAGCAAGCCCTGGGAGCAGCACTCGTGCCAGAACTGCCCTGGTAAAGCCAGCAGGAGAAACCCAACACGCTCAGCCCCTTGTCAAGAGGGCACTTTCCCCCCGCTCCCTCCTCCCACCTTCGCTTCCCAACAGAAAGCTACTTCTTTGGCAGAGCAAATCTGCCTTCCTTCCAAGCAGCCAGATGTAAGTAAGTAGGTCAGACAAGGACCAGAGCGCCTCGACAACAGCACTTTAAAGCAAAGCAAAGCGGGAAGCGAGCCTTGACCTGGAACATGCCCCGTCACCTTGACGCTGGTGGAGGGGGGGAGGGCTGGCATGCCTCACCTCGGGGGGAACGCGTTCAGCAAGAGCAGAAAATCCAACCGCAGCAGAGTGGCACTTTGTGCAGTGACTTTCGTGTCAGGGTCTAACACCTCGCGGCCGCAGCAGTCGAAAGCTTTGCAACCTCGCATATCTGCAGCACCAGCCGGCCTGCCACGGTGCAGAACCGCAGACCTACTTTTAGTGGCAGAAACTAACTCAAACAGACCCAGTTCCCTGGGAAGGGAGGCAGAGGGGCAGGCAGCGGTGGTAAAGGTGGCACCAGTCAGCCGCGCTCCCCTCTGCGCCACGCTCACGTCTCGGCGCCGGGCACGACACACGTTCTAGATGGCACCGGCTTGGCACGCCGCGGCCAACAGCTCCCGTTTGTTCACGGCAGGACGAAGCCAAGCCCTCCCTCAACCCGCACGGCACAAAGAGGGGTCTGTGCTGCTGGCCCCGGAGCGGCCATGGGAAAACAGGCTCTGCCTTTGCATTCCAGCAACAATGCGCAGCTGCGAGCGGGAGAGCCACCGTGCCACTGCCTGGCAGCCCTCGCCGGCGGGGACCATAGCCACTGTCATGCTGTCACGTCTCCCAGGGGGGGCTCAGCTGAAGCAGCAGTGCCGAAACACCTCGGGGACACGACACACTCAATAAACCACGACAGGCAGGAATGAAGGCAGGCAGCTGAGCTGTGAAAAGCAGAGGACGTGCTCGCCAGGTAGCTTTGCTCCAGAGAGCACGTCTGAGCCGAGGCTGGGTGGATTCACACCTCATCTGCAAACCCAGCCGACTCCTTCGGCAGTGGAGACGGGAGTCAGGTCAGATTAGATCCTCTCTGGCAACCGTCAGCGGGGCA
This sequence comes from Cariama cristata, assembly GCF_000690535.1. Taxonomy (NCBI): domain Eukaryota; kingdom Metazoa; phylum Chordata; class Aves; order Cariamiformes; family Cariamidae; genus Cariama; species Cariama cristata. The sequence goes on from NW_009609583.1 coordinate 9,314, forward strand.
GCGACACTCCACACCAGAGACCAGGCCACAGCAACCTGGGCGGACACCCATCCGCAGCCAAGTCTGCCAAAGGTAAAACGAGGCCGATTTGGGATCGCGGCACCTCTCCAAGGGCTGCTGCTCAGCCCAGCACAGGCTGCGGTTCATTGAAATGGCTTTCATGCAAAACCTCTGCCTCCAGCTGGCCCGAAGACGCTGCTGCACCGGCTTCTCACTGCCGCCTTCCCACCGGCCCCCAGCCCACGTTTCGCCTGGACAGGGGTGGGGTAATCCAGAGCAGGGCAGTCACGAGGCGTTCAGCACCCCACATCCGCCCGTCAGCTGAGGGTCAGGAGGCAGCCGGCATCTCCTCCCTCTGCATCCCGCCCCACGG
>NW_009609583.1:9707-10018 GCF_000690535.1 Cariama cristata
CCCCCGCACGGGCCGGGAAATGCTGCCCAAGCCATGCAGGTGGCAAGGGGGGGCGGCCTGGGCCCCCACCCCGCTCACTGCAGGGGGGTTAGCTGGAACAGAGCCTTGGTTAAGAGCAACGGGGACTCGAGGTAAACACCCCCAAAAATCTGTCTCTGAGCAGTGCTTGGAGAATAACTTATTTCAGAGAATGCTGTGCAATGCTGGGGCTTTGGCCTGCAGTGTCCCCAACCCACCCTGGCCACGGCCTCCCCAGGTCTGGGCTCGCCACAGCTTTTCCGTGGCAGGGCAAACACCAAAACAAGTGACAC
>NW_009609583.1:10048-10306 GCF_000690535.1 Cariama cristata
GCGGTGTCCAGGCGCACCAGCTCACAGATGCAGCCTGCCTGCTGGGCTCGTCTCTGTGCGGTACACATACCCCGCAGCCTGAACCCATCCGTGTCCCTCCCGTGTCGTGGCCGAGGACGCTGACACACACAGGGAACCTTGCGAACAGAGAGCCAGGGTGAGCGAGAGTCGCTCGCAGGGGCCAGCTGTGCACTCAAGGGCAGGCACAAGCTGCTTCAATTCTGCTGAGTCTTCACGGGGGGAGAGGCTGCGGCGCGG
>NW_009609583.1:10489-10700 GCF_000690535.1 Cariama cristata
TGGGTCGGGCCGGCAGACCGGGAGCACGCAGCCACGGCCGTGTTTACCCAGAGCAGAAGGGAGAGCTCAGTCTCCACCGTGGCACTCGCAGCAATTTGCTGCCCAGCTATATGCTGCCCTGTGTTTGGGTTTTCTCAGGCAGAGGCTGCTCAGGCCGCAGTTTCCCAGTGCCAGGCCAAGAGAAGTGACCAGACTGCGATGCCACCTGGGG
>NW_009609584.1:0-1185 GCF_000690535.1 Cariama cristata
GCCTGCGACAGGGACGTGTGCCTGGAACCCCCAGGGACCTCATGAACAGCCCAAAATCCATAATAAATCCAGCAAATCCTGCTAGGACACAATTTCTCAAGGGAAAATTCCCCCTCCTTCTCCCAAAATCCAGGTGTGTGCTGGCTGTGCTCGTCCTTGTCCCGGGCTGCTGGGACACTCCTGTCCCCGTCCCCGCTGCAGCCCCATCCATGCAGCAAAGTCCCCACGAGGGATGCTGTGATTTGGGGTTCCCCAGATCACTCGTGCTAATATTTTTTTCCTCCTGGCTAATGAAACCAGCTGCGGGTAATTATTTTAATCTGCATTACTGGGCAGGAACGCAGCTTCTTCTGGATCTGCAAATTTATAATAACACTAAAAAAAGAAAAAGAAAAAAAAAAAGGAGAAGAAAACCCTCCTCTCCGTAAGAGTCTTGCTGCCTTTGATCTTTTGTGTGAGGCCTCTTATCGGGATGAGAGTAGGTTTACACGCTGGAAGATAGGGGAATAATACTCCACGGAGATAAGCTGCAGCCCTGGCTCTCCTTTGTGTGGCAAATTTGATAGTACTGGGAAAATATTTACTGGGAGACTTTGGGTGAGAATTAGTCCCCAGCGCAGCTGAGAAAAATAATTGCTTTGCATGATAATTAAAGGATGGTGGGCTCAACATCAGCCCTGGCCCCGGGATGGGGTGGGAGGAAAACATTGGTTTGCTGGGAAGCCCCTCGGCTTTACTGGTACGGCCCGTGGCGGGGTGGCAGATGTGACTTGTCCACCCCCCCCCCATGGGGACACAGAACCCCCCCCCTTAAGAAAGGCCCGAGGTATCAGGTATGAAAGCATTGAACTATTTTGGTGGGATGAGTGGGGAAACGGAAACACCAGGGGTGAGATGAACATCCCTGGGGTGCTTTGGGGGTTTTGATGTCGTCACTAACTTCAGCTCTTGGGAGGGGGTGCAGCCGCAGCGGCTCGGGAGCATCCTCCGGAGTGGAGGGAGGAGACCCGGACGGGGACAGCTGCGGGGAGAAGCCACGCATGAAAAACCTGCTGGATTTCTGCCCTCTCCTCCGAAAGGAGTTTCCCAACTCTCACAGGTGCCAGGAGGAATTTCCCAACGGCTCTTTCAGCATCTCCAGATGTCCCTCGATGGCTGGGCAAGGACATCGCTCCCTCCTGGGGA
>NW_009609585.1:0-8337 GCF_000690535.1 Cariama cristata
CCCGCCCCCCTCAAACGCACACCTCCCCGCACACCTGGCCGTCCCGCAGCCTGGCCCGGGGCTCGCACCTCGCCCTCACTGATCGAGTGTACCAGAAGGCAGAACACAATTGCTGCGGTTGTAGGGGTGCGCGCACAGCTCCAGCGGAGCACTCTAGGGGGAACGGGCCGCAGCCCATCTCACAGCACGTGCACCTTCCCGCCCAAACTGACCTGTCGCCAACGCCAGCCTTCTCCGGCCTCCTTTTCTCCTTTACCCCTGCGCTATTTCCACAAGGAGCTAAAGCCCTTTAAAGAGAAGAAAACAACAGGAAGTGGAGTTACGGATGCAAATGCCTACGGTCCAGACCAGGTCCTATCCCAAGCCAACAAAAAAAGTGCTTTGCAAAGAAAAAGAAGTGAAAAGTCCTCATTTGTGGCTCTGGAGCAAGCAGAAGTCTGGCACGGGCAGGCTCCCCGCCCCGACGCCGGGGGCGGGGCCCGGCCTCAGGATGCCCATGAGTTGCCAGATTCTCCTGGCTCCGCTCCCCACAGCATTAGACACGGCCAGAGCAAAGGAGGTAACGCAGGGATGGAGCATGTGGCACGCAGGGGAGGCCGGACGTCACAGTGCTTCCCAAACGGCGCGACCTGCCAGTTGTCCCAACAGTCTGACAGCTTCAAAGACCGGTCAGGTAACACCAGCCCAGGACACCATCCCCTCATTAGGACAGATTTACGGATGCCTCACCCATACCCCTGCACTCAGCCCCACAGCAGCATTGCAGAGTATCTCATTGCTCTGAATAATTTATAGATCTTTTTTATTACTATTTTTCTGATTTCTCAGAACAAACGCAAGACATTTTATGCCTCCCCCTTCTATGACACAAGGGTGCCCCAGGGGCCAGGCTGGGACTCGCTGCTTTTTCTATACCTCCAGATTTTTTTCCAGGTGGCAAAGAGAAGGGATTTTTTTAAAAAAAAAAAAAAAAAAAAAGAGAGAGAGAAAAATCAAGGAAGCAAAACGTTTCAGGCCAAATTAATTGCTAAGGTATGTGCTTTGGCTCCCTGAAAACCTAGTGTCCCAGAGAAGCTGGGAGGAGCCACCATGCTGGAGTAACCAGTCCACGAGCCCCGAGTGCACATGGATTTGGGATGTTCGCGACTGACTTCCCATCTCAGAAATCATTAGATAGTGAGCCACTAATGCAGTTTCTTCCTTCCCATTCTGAAGTGGTTTGGAGAAAACAAACAAATGAACAAACAAACCCTGAACAATTATGGCCATTGGACAGTTCTTCCAAGAGTAAGTGGTGATCTGCAGCATGTCAGTGATTCGTTCTGCATTTCTGAGGCACCCTGTAGAAAAGCAAAAGGCGAGCTGATCAAAAAGGCTCTTCGGCTTTGCCACAGCCTTGGCACAGGATCATCTCTAAAATTTATTCTGCCACATGATTTTCACATTAGATGCCAATAAGTACTACTGCTTTACAGCAAAAGCTAACCAGGTCCAGCCATGCAAGCATCTGAATGGACAATTAACTCTCTCTCAAATGCCTCTATAACAGAAGAAAAGCAGCTGTACTGCATATTCCAGCTTCCTGACCCAAAGCACTACCTGAACTCCCCAAACTCCGAGGGAAGGCTGCGCAGAGAACAGCTGAAGAAGGTGGCAGACTTCCTTCAGGGCCTGTGCCTGATTATATGGATTAAAGTAGCTCCAGTAGCTTCTCTAACTTCTGCCCAGGCCTGGCTACACCCTCAGTCCCCTCAAAGAAATCAAGAAAACAGAATGAGTATTTGGGGTTGCCTGTGCATCTCCTGCATTGAGCAAATGTCCGGGTGGAAAAAAAAAAAAAAGAATTGTTTTCATGAAGATGAAGGGAAGAATGATTTTGCTGAAGTCACAGGACCCTGAGATGGGTTTGAGAAGAGGATAAATAATTGAAGCAGCTCTTTACTATCAGTTTGAGAGACGGTTAAGGTGCACCATAACACTTTGGAGATGTGAAGTTTTCTACAGTATAGAAATCCCTATCTGTACTCTAGGTAATGCAACAAAAGGAACAACAAAACCAAAATAAAGATACAAAATAAGAACACCCTGGGCATCCTTAATTTGGCCATTATGTCTTTTTAATTAAGGTGTTTTACTCATTAAAAGCATGGCACGCAATTTCATAATCCTATTTTAAGCTCCAAAACTGAGCCTCCACCATGTACACCACATGGGGACGAAATCTTTAATAAAAAGAAACAACGTGCATACACATAAAAATCCAAAAGCACAAAAATAAATAAACCCATATCATTTAAGTTTGTTTTTTAATATCTCAGACCAAAATGAAAGTGAGTTACTATCAAAATTGACCTAATTGCATCATAGCTCAGAATAAATGGATCCTTTCACTATGTACCTGGTTTAACAGCATATATCATATTTTCATGAGTAGAGTGACATTGCCACCCTTTAGGTCAGATTTCAAGGTGTAGAATCACCAATCCGGAGACATGACAGGCTTTTTATTATGGTTTCTGTTTATAAGTTTGATTCAAAACCTCAGCAACACTTCAGATGCACATAATCCTTATTGAAACTGGCTTGATGCGGATTACACCCTGAAGCACAAAGGAAGTCTTTATCACTTATGGTCAGTGTTTTAGGAGCTTATAACTGTAATCAGGTAGGGATTATATCAGCATGATCCATATTAGCTGAACTATGGCAAAAAGCTTTTTTTCCTATTTGACCTTCCCACCTAGGGCATGACAATAATAAAAATGGTAAAACATGCAACAACAGGTGCCACTGAAGGTGGAGTCACTGTCTGCTGCAGACAGAGGATAGTACTTTGTATTTTGAAAGAAAAATGAGTCATTAATTAGTGGAAGGAGATCCTTGTATCGTGCATTGTTATCCAGGATTATTTCATTAGGATCTGCTGACCCAATTTCTGCATTGGAAAGGGAATTACATTTTTTCACACTATTGGGAGGAGGAAAAAGAAAAAAAATCAATAATTGATTACTCAAATTTTTAAAGATACGGTTGCAAATAAGAGCAAGTACCTGTATTGGTATCTCTACAAAAGCCAAATTAAATGAGAAGCATCACAAATATGTAATCACGTCTCCACTAGAATTGGATTTTGATTCCCTTAAAATACATCATTCCTAATTAAAACATTTGGAATCTAGCTAATACAGCCCCATGACTAAGGGATTTAGTGAAGAGCAGGAATTTTTTTTTATTACTGCTATGATGGTCCCCTCTGTCACAGGTCATCCTTAGCTTACTCCTCCTGCAATCACCCTGGGGATAGCTGACTCAGATAAATTAAAAGATCTTCATTTGGGAAGCTTCCCCAACACACGAAAGGATTCGCCTCCTAATCTGTCAAAATCCAATAATGTTAAAGCAACTGCAACCTGCTTACAGCTCAGCGGGGCTCTCTGAGCCAACGGGCAGGACCCACAGCCCAACACTGGACAGGTAGCAGTGAGGAGGGACAAAAACCCACCTTAGAAGTGGCAGCAGGAGAGATCTCTGCTGCTCAAATACTTGTGCACAAGCACTGCAAGCTGACATGACCCAAGTGGTTCAGCCACCCCAGGACCTTGTCCGCCCCCCCTGCACTCACCCCTTCCCCACAGCCATGAACACAGACCCTCTGCACAAGGTGGGATGCATCTGCTAAGGGTCCTGCTCTCTGCTCCTCATCCTCACTGGCACAAAACCACATCTCAACATGCCTCACATTTGAGTTCCTCTATAATAAACCACCACCACAGGTGTGCTTAATGCTCTGCCCAGATCATCTTACAACCATTCACCTGTGTGTCTCAGCTCAGCAGCTAGTCTTTCATGAGGCCTTACAGCAGCCCTCTAGAAGGTGACAATGCCATGAGCCCAGTTTCCAAAGTGGGGAACAGAGGGAAGAGCTCCCCCAAAGCCACCTCATAGCAGGGACAACCCTTCTACTGATAGTGAACCTACAAAACCACTACAGGCAGCTCTCTTCCCTTTCTTATAAACTCCTCTCGCTTGCTTATCATTTCCATGTGCCAATCAAGTAACGAGGGAGTCAGGGACCAAAGTCACATCGCATTTGCTGCATATTCCTAGAGGATGAGACCACCAGAGGAGTTAAAGAAGACCCTTCTGCCAAGGTCACGGGACCCTCATAACCTCCTGGAAGCAAAGGCTCAGGTTACCTTGGAAGGCAGCTTGTCCTGCTGAGGAGTGGCCGTGGTTTGTGCAGAAGACAACGGAAGCAACGCCGTGCGGAGAGCTCTGCTCCTCTCCCAGTGCAGACACCTGTGATGGGCGTTTCGCGACCTGCCGCCCTCCTCTGGCACGCAGCTCGCCTTGTCACTAATGGGAGATACGTGTAAAATTCTCTGTCAGGTTATAGCAGCATTATTTTTTAAACAGGTAGCTGCTTTTTCTGCCTGTTACACTGCTGGAGAAGAATCCAGATACCACTGTATTCCTGCTCGTACCAGCCCAAGCCGTTCCTGCAGAGGCAGGGACAGGCAGCGCGTGAAATCACCCCAGGGGAACGGCTCTTTCCATGCCTGCAAGCACTTCAAGGAAAGTTGCTTTTTCCTTTTTTCCTTTAGTTTCAGCTCAGTGAATAACACTTCAGTGTAAGTGCAGCAGCTGCAGTAGGCCTCTGTTTTCAGTGTTTTGGGACCTGCTTGATTTTTTATACTTTTATTGCAAAGCCTGTTGAGAGAGGAACACCTTCTGGTGAAGTCACCTGCAGCTTATGTCACCTGGTGACGAAGGCTAACGCACCTCCCACTTGCCCTGTCACAAAGTCTAAGATGCGTCAACTTACCCATTGCCTTTAATCCCGCAGATAATGGCATAATGAGATCCAGTGGCTGAGGGCTGAACCTAAAATATACACTTGATGCACCATTTCAGTGAAAGTAGTTAACAAGCAGGATGGCTTCGCAGGGAGCACGGCAGCCTCTCCTGCACTGGCAGGCTACATCAAGACCAGATGCATCTCTGGGAGACATGACTGAGGCCAACCATAAATTAACAGGGTCACTGCGAGGGGAAAAAATAATAACACTGGGTCCAATTGCATGGTCTGGTACCAAGGAGGCCAGACGAGATGGGCCAATGAGTCTTTTCTGCGCCCACGAACTTTCTGAATCCTTCTTATCCGGAGGGGAAAAATGGCAAGAGCTCCCTTTGCCATTTTACCATGGCTGATTCTTAATCAATAGCAGGGCTGGCAGTAGCTCTTGTGCAACACCACTTTCCCCAGAGCTGGGCTCTCTTCCCCTGCAATGCTCCCAACCCCTGCTGGTCTCAGAAGAATTGAGCCCAAAGCTCCACATAGCAATTCAAATGCATCACCAGACATCAGGCCACCGGGTTAACCACTGTTTAATTTCGTCACATTTGTTTGTGAGTTATGTACGTGCCTTTCTTTTGTCAACATCTCCTTTTAGAAAGGATATTGATTTTGTTTTCAAAGGCTCTCGAAAATAAAATGAATGACTACATTCTAAGCAAGAGTCATTTTCTCAACAGCTGTAAATAATTTATTGTTCACAACCCACCCAGATCAAAAGATACTTCATCAACTGATGTGGCAAAATCTGGTGCAAGCTGCATTTCTATTATCTCAGATCCAATTAACCATTTGGAGCAGACTAAAACATAACTAGATCAATCCAGAATCAGATTAATATCCAATCCATAATCACATTAATCACAATCTGTCCATAATTAGCCATCAGATAATCCCATTGGACAGGAGGTGACATGCAGTATCCCATTATCTCATTAATTATCTATTTTCAGTATCAGACATTGTCCCCAAACACAAGGAAATGTTTTTTAAAGGAAAAATGACAGGAAATTCTCCTTTTGCTACAGCCTTCCCATTGAAGCCCCCAACAGTTCAACGTTGGAGTTTTACAACATTTCTTTGTTTTTACATGTTCTGTTAGAACCAAGAGCTGTGTTTTTGAGAGATGTCATCTTTTTAAATATGATCATCTTACAAAGATGGATAAATAAAACATTTGTTTTATGTGAACAAGTTTATGAAAGAAAAGAAAACCCTTCATCAAAGGTTTTAATGGTAACATGATAACAATAGCTTTGCAGTGCTAAATCTTATTGCAGATGGTTCCTGTCCTTTTTTGTAATGTAAGTGAAATTGTGTTCCATCTGGTTTAATTTTATAATGGACTTAATCCATGGCTGGCTCTGAAAGAATCAGCATTTACTGCCTTTGCAATCTGCTGCAAACAAAAAAAATTGTTACTGTTTCCCCTTTCTAGAGGGAACTTGTATTTCTATTTGGGAGCAAAATCCAAAGAGTTCCCATGTAGAGAACAGGGAGCGCTGTTAGCTTGCCTCACCCTGTGGCCAGGCAGCCCCTGCCAGCCTCACACCAAACCCAACCGGAATTGCCCCGAAAGTGATTGGAACCTCTGGACGCTGGGTGGAGGAAAGCAAGGAGTAATCAGTGTGGCAGGAGAGATTGCATTTGGTTTTGACTAGCAAATGCTTCCAGCAGTTCCAAGTGACCTGAAAGCGGTTTTCCAGAGGTCTCTCCTGACCTGAATTATTCTATGATTTTATGAGGTGCTTTCCCTTACCTTCCCCCAAATGAACCAACAATTAACCTGTTTGTAAAATGTGGCGGTATTGGGCTGGTTTTATGCCTCTTGGCATTCATTACCTGTAGTCGTTCTAAAGTTTTTCCTACAACACTTAGAGGAGGTTTAGGGCTTTCAGAATTTCCCCAGCAAGTCCTTTTTTTGGGTTTTCTACTAAACTGCCTGTGCAGCACTGCCCACCCTGTTCCTACCTGTCCAGTCATGAACTGAGGCCGGTCGCACTGTACCTGCCTGGTGTCAGCGTGCCGCTCTGCAGACACAGGTGTGCCTGCAGCACAGCTTTGAGTCCGTTTGGAAAAGTTCGGCTGGCTCAGCTGTAACCTTTCTTATTCCTAAACTGGTGGGAGGTTTGGGAGAGCAGAGAGGACCCTGCCCTCAAGTGAGAAAAGGGTGATGCAACATGGAGCATCCCTGCCAAGCTGCTGTATTCTTAGACGTGTCTCATTCTCCTATCACTCTGACATTTTATTTTTGCATTTTATTGTTAACACATGCAGATACTGATTCACTCAGGACTCCATGGATTCCAGCTCAGGCTGAAGTCACCCTTCTGCACTGCCTTTCCTGCTAGGCACCCAGGCATGGGCAGGACACTCCGTGGCATCCCATGGCCATGGCAGCCCTATGGAGGTTCCTGTCACCCATCCTATGGGGTGACTCCAGTTTGAAGAGCCAGCCAAACTTTTCCAAAGCCCTTCGCATTGCTCACCTCCCAGCTCAGCTCTGCCACTGGCAAATGAGCCGCACTAATGGCCGGCAGCGGTTGGACCACAAGTCCCGACAGCAGCCACGGCCACCCTGGGCTCGCTCTGCCCTGAGGACGACATTGCCACACTGCACCTCTGCACCTTTACACACGCAGACATTGGCAGAGCTGTCAAAATCCCCCTGGCAAAACGTGCCCCTGCTGAAGTAAGTACCCCGAATGCCATCCTGCTTCCCCCACCTTGGTTCTTGCTCAAACTTAAATGCTTTCAACTTTTGGGATCTTCACAGGCGTAGCAGCGTCTGTGGTCAGGCTGGGGAGAGTGGGTCAAATAGTCAAACGCTGGTTATCCAAATCATCCTCTCTCCTGCCTCAGCTTCTGGGGTTTCATACCTACAGGGTGCCTGCTCGTACAAAAAACAAGTGCTCCAGCTGGAAAAGCCATCCCACCTCCCTCCTCCGAGCAAACTGAGCAGAGCCTGCCGTTCCTGAGACAAAACTTAAAGTCACCATGTCCTTCCCAAGCCATACAGGTTGGTCTATGCCTGTCAATTTCCGTGTATAAAATTAAAAAGGTGATTGCATGGAGGGGAGAGACACGACCAAAGCCAGCAGCAATCTCAATTTGAGCGCACACAAGCTTTCATGGGCCTTTGAGCTACTCATGCCACTGTGCTTCGAAGTTTTGGGGAATTTAAAACGGAGCCAAAGGCTGCTGAAGTGCTCCCTGTTTTTCTGCTAACACACAGGAAGCCCATGGAGACTGACGGGAAAGAAGGAGGAAAAATGAATGGAAGGGATAAAAAAGCAACAGAAGAGGTTCAGCTGCAGGAGCAGCATGGGATCAGGTGCACGACAATGCAGTAAAATGCTATTTTTCCCTCTAATTTCAACTCATCGCGCGGCTGCTGCCCGGGACGGCTACCCCCGACGACGCCGGCGGTCCCGTTCGGGTCTGTCGGGGCGGCCCTCCCGCGCACGCCCCCCAGCAGGGAA
>NW_009609586.1:0-8953 GCF_000690535.1 Cariama cristata
TGAAGGAAAGAGGGCTGACCCTTGTGATCCCCAAGTTTTATACCAAGTATTCACATGGATGGGATGGAATACTGCGCTGGTCAGTCCTGGGTCACCTGTCCCCTCTGCAGCTTCCTGGGGGTGCGACCCTTCTCTGCCTTCCCCCCACGCGAAGCCCAAGAGAGCCCGCAGGGAACAAGCACCCACCCGTGGGCCTTTCTGCATAACAATCCCGCTTCTGCCCCAGCAACAACTACAGACATTAAGCACCATCAACTCTGAAAGCAGGCACTGCCTGAAACCTGTAGTCAGCTTCAGAAAGTGCAGTTACTTTTTAGTAAGTTTTTTAACTTAACTGAAGGAAAAAAAATTCTAGTGAAACAAGAAACGTTCCTGTTTTAGCCAAACCAGGGCACTATGTTATTGGAGAAATCACTTAGAACAGAACCATAGCACGACAGAATCATTTAGGTTGGAAAAGACCCTTAAGATCATCGAGTCCAACCAAATCCAAACTTGGACATCAAGTCTGAACTTGTCTGTTTCTATTGCTAGGGTGGCATTTTCCTTTTTCCATTGTGTGGGTAGCTGGAGCAGTCACTGACATCCACGGAGGACTATTCACAGCAAAGTCAGTCAGTGAAGCCACTTTTTGACCCAAAAAAAGGATTTTAGGGTCTGCCCCTCTTTGGCTATGACCATACTGGTTGAAAGCTTCCGGTCTCCTGGAGCTGGGTATATGAATCCATGGCCGATTTTCAGAAAAGGTGTCGCTGATGTGCAGCCACATGGTGCCTGGCCCCAGTGCCCAGGTTTCTGTGGAAACAGAATGGGGGTTCACCAAATGGAAAAGTGCTGCTGTGCTCCTGAGTCCCACTTCTGATTTGGGTGACTGGAGAACCTGAATTCTGGGGTTCAGGGACAGTGCTGTGTGAGAAATGCATCTCTGTCCTTTCTTCAGTTCCTTTAAATTCTCATGCTCTTGCCAAGTCAAGTTGTTTGAATTATGTTCTTTGGTGCTTAAGTATTCCTTGCAGAATTTTCTTATGTAATAATTCAATTGTCTTTTATTTACTTCTGCATTTATAAATGATCCATCTATTTTTAATTTAGGTAATGCAGTTCTTCCTACACTGAGGCATTTTCCTGTATGCACAGGTACATAGATCAGCAGATATCTTAAATTATTCATAAGATTCTCTAGTTGTTTTTTCCTAGGCTATGAATCAGTCCCTGATAAGAAGGACCTGATCCTGCTTCTGTTTAAATCAGCAGGATAATTTTTAATTCCCCTCGGACAGAGATGAGCTCATCATAATACTGAGAAAAGTTTGGTTTACTTTTTCACCCTAGCAAAGTATGTGTTTTGCTATCCTTCTGTAAGACTGAAGTATTTGCCAATATTTAAAATTTATTTAGGCAAAGTTCCCATGAATAGGCATGTCAGTATAGGACCTACTTGCTCTTTTAAATAAAGGGGGGAGAAACCCCCGATCAAACAAAACCCTGACATATTTTGCTTTTCTATTGAAGAACAGCAATAAGCAATATTCCTCAGCTCCTCATGTGAATACCTTAGCGCACACAGGTTGTCCCTTAGGGCAGCAGGAAGGGTGCAAAGAGTCCCAAGGTGCTGCCTGTGAGAGTTTGGTTAAGGCTGGCTGCAGCCCAGCGGATGGGGAGGCTGTGAAGGCTGGTCCCTCTGTGAGCAATCCAAGATGGATTATTGTGTGGGGCAATATGAAGAAGGCTATAATCCCCTTGGTCTCTTTGACAAACCCACCGTGGTCTTGCGTGGTCAATGCTTTTATTTGCACTTTTTCCTTATAACTTTTTATTTCCTCTCTGTCATATTAGGACTTAAGTGTTAAAGTAGAATAACTGATGCATTCCAAATTCAGTGCATGAAACTTCCCTGCCAAGTCCCACAGACAAAATTACAAGGTCTGGTGAAATCTTACACGTAGTAGTTATTAGATCTGTCAAATGAATCATGCTTCTGGGGAATCAGATATTGTTAGCATTTAAACATACATAGCTGTAAATGCAGAAAAATAATATATCAGAATAAAACTTCACTGTTTAATTAATTTGGGCACATGATTTCTTCAACCTATCCTGTACACAGAATGTAGGAATAGCACAAATGTAGCATGACACGGTTAATAACTATCATAGCCTATGCTAAGCCATTATATGACAATTGCAATTTATAATTAATACTGACCCATCTCTTGCAGAAGGAGGTCCTTTTTTTGGATGATTTCCAAGTCATTCTTTGTGTTCCTAGGCACAGACTCACTGCAGAGTGTCACAAAGATTTCTTGCTTCAGAAGCAGGGAGGATAAAACAATGTAAAAAAAGCTTTTAAAGCATTTGATACAGTGAAGCTTAGGACAGATTCATTTTGTAAAATTTACAAAGGAAAAAAGCATGTATTGAAGTATTTTCCTGCAATTCCTTTGATTGTTGAATTCATTCACGGGTTTTCCTTTTATCTGCTCTGATGTGTAAAACATAAACAAAGGTATTGCTAGGCAAATATAAACAGTGTAGCCAAATTAAAAAAATTGCCAGTAATTACCATTGGATTTCTCTTCATTTGCAAATTCAGCACTAGCTGTGAAGAAGACAGAGATAAATCCTATTTGTACTATTTTTTAGGAGATAAAGCCCATGGCAAGAATCCCTTGTACAGCAAAGCTTCAGATGGAAATGAGGAACACAACCTAACTCTTAATCTAATTTTGAGGCCTGCTCCTGCAAATAATTGGAGGGTACTGGAAGTGTTCAGCCCTTTGGTGGTATCTAGTGTCTAATTCAACAGCCACATTGTAATTTAAGCATGTGAGAGATGTCATTTCTTATAGTATATGCCATATAGAATAGGCTGGCCAAACCTGCCCTGGATTATTGAGGGAAGTGGCAAAAGGCCATATTCTGATACTTTTGCTAAGTTTAAGTGGTACTTTATTTTAGAAATATCTCTCTGGAACCAATTGAGGCTCTTATGCATGTCTCTGCTGGAAGCTGTATGTCCATACTCTACCTTTATAGCCTGGACAGCTCTGTGTTCCAAGTATATGTAACTACCCTCAATCTCGATGCAATGGCACCGTGTCAGTTAATCTGCTGTAGTGATGCCATCAAGCTACCAGGGAATCTTTCATCTCTTTCCTATCTTGCCTGCTACAAACAGGAACAGAATTTAGTAGCCCTGGCTACCAGCATCCCACGGGTGGCAAGCTGCACTGTGGATGTGGGTCGGGAAATGCCCAGCTTTAGCCACCTGCTACTGAAATCAGTGCGGGTATGGCCATCGTGTACAGCCATCAGTCGGTTCCTGTAGAAGAAAACTCAACCCAGCCCCAAACTTTCCAAATCTTTTAAAGTAAAAGAAAGAAACCTCACAACCCCCCACAAATGAAAAAGTAAAACAATAAAAAGCATCCCTAATACATTTAACAGGCAACTGAAGTAGTTTTTCCTAGATGCCCCATATTGGAAGCGCAACAGCTTTGAAGGAGAACATATAACACGTCTATGGGATTTCATCTCTTTGCTTATATTCCCATTACACAACAGAAAGTAACTTGGATTTTGGTTTTATGGATTTTCTATTGACTAGTAAATTTCCTTCTGCTACAAAATGTTCTCTGATGCTGTTGTAATAACTACCCTTACATCCTCTGCTTCTGAATGCATTATGTTTTAAAATCCATTAACATGACCCTCCTTCTTCATTATTAAATTTATTAAACTCAAGAGACGTAAGAAGTAGAGGAAGTATTTGTTTCAAAGAAACTTGAAGTTCTGAAGTTTTAACTTGCATTTTGTTTGCCTTCCATCTGATATCATTCTGGTATCTTCTTATTGGAAAAATAGCGTCAGGAGACCTTGATGATGTAGCTTCTATTTCCATTAGCTCATTCTTGCCAGATAATTATTGCCAGATCTTTTCGGTCACTGTCTTTATTAACTTGGTTAAATTTCTCCTTTGGGTTATTGTCCAGTAGTTTGTCCAACTCCCTGAGCTGCTGGCAGACTGAAGGATTCGGTGTCCAGAAGAGTACTCTAGCAGGGAAGATAATGAAATCATAGCATTTGTGGAATCACACTTTTTTTAATTGAGAAACAGGTTTATGAAAAACAGTCACTGTGGATGCATTTCCCTTGGAATACAAAGGGCAAAACAACTCAGTTTACTAAAATAATTTGCTTGGGTCTGACTGGTTGCTTGCAAAGTCAGTTTTCCTTTGGACACAAAGCTTCTATTCATGAGAACAACCACAGAATGCTCTGTTAGTGAGGAGTGGTGCAGTGTTCCTCCCACTCAGCAGGACCCATTGAGAGGCTTAAGGTTATCTTCTCCTATGTATTTACCACACAGCTAAAAGCTTCCTCCCCATCTAACTCTTCTCCGACCATGTTCTCACAAGTCTGCATAATGAGGTTAGTAAATAAAACTTCAAAAGGTTACCAGATCAATAAGACTTTGTACTCCTGAGCTTTTGGTGGTGGTGAAGTCGGTGTATTCAGCACCCTCAACTAGTTCCCATAAAAATCAAGAGAAGCTCCTGGTGCTTCAGATGGAGCCCATCCCAGGCACTACATAGCACCTTACATTACAAATCCATTTTCTAAAAAATGATGCTAGAAAAATGACATAACCAAGTTATGGTTTTATATTGTTCTGATTTATTCCAGATAAAACACATCAAATTTACAAGTGGAAAGGAAAGCTATCTCCCTTCTCACTCCTAATGTATTAACTTGCCAATACTTGGCTCTATCAACTTGCTCAGAAGCTGAATGTCATTTTGGACTCTTTCTCTTATGTTTCCAGTGTGTTGTCACCAGCAGGACACTTCTGCCACCAAAAACACTTGGCAATCGGATTGTCTTCAGTAGCTCTGCACACATACCATGGATTCTGACACTGTGCAAGAGAAATAACAGAACCCATTTCACTTCCTCTGGTCCGCTTAGCTATGCAGAGCTAACAGGAGTCAAAAATAAATCCCCAAACCCCCATGAACACACACGGACCAAGGCTGTAGCAACAATGGCCAAACTTCTGCAGGATCCTGTGGGAAGCTGCCCTGCCTCAGAAAGCAACGGGAGGCTGTGCCTCAGGCACAGGCAGTCTCTCCCTTACCCCCTTGCTGCTCCTCAAATTGTGCTGTTGAATGTCTGCTCCACTCAGCAAGGTTGGATCTGACTTTGCCTGGAGAATTGGCCCACATTATACATCCATTTTGGCACCCATTCAGCCTGCAGTCTTTCTTCTCTGATTGCCAAAAAGCATGCTAGTAATTCAGATACACTGGTGGGTCTGGGATATGAATAGCTGGCCACTGGGAACAGTATGAGAACTTTATTGTCTTCCATAGCCCATCATAAACCAAGAATGATTCGCCACATGTAACTGAGCTGGTTTTGGATTTTAAATCCTAAGACATCAAGCCTTCCAATCTATTTCAATTACATTTTTTTCTTTCCATTGCTCCGGGAGAGGAAAACAAAAGCTTCATTCCAGCACAATAAAAAAATCAGGGGTTATCAAGAGGCAGTTCAGGGATTGTTTGTGGCCTCTCAGGCAAACTTATGTAGTCCTTAAGTATACAGTCAGCACACCGCTGAAAATGGGTCATTTCTAGATGTCTGCTGGGACAAGGAATTTAGCAGGTTAGTCAGATGAAGAGTTATGCAAACATGATGGTTAAAAAAGCAATACTTTTGTAGACTGCTTCAAAAATCAGATCCAAAATTTGCAATTCATTCAAAAGCTGACCAGAGAGAGATGGGGAAAGAACGCAGCTAAAAATTAAAACACTGGAAGACAGATGGGATTTTCTCCAGCAGCGTGACGAAGAACTGACGATGAGGGTTGACCCTTGGTGGATTCTGCTGTATTATGCTCTCAAAGCCATTAAAAGAACTGTTGAAAAATTAACCACCATGCAGGAGTTCAAGAAATCTTTCAACCATGTGTTTATTTTTCAGTCATGACACAGCTTTATGCATGCAAGAGAAAGAAGTAATCTACCATTTGTTTAAAATAACAACTCCCCCACAGCCCTCTCTCTCATAGAGTCTAAAAATAGCAATATTAAAAAACTATCCATCCAGTTCTTTAAATGGCTTTCTTCTAGCATATTTATGTGCAAGACATGTCTTATAAGCCTGCAGGAGAAAAAGAAGCTTCTCTTCTCGTAACTGTCAAAGCTATGGGCAGGTTTATGGATAATGTCGTTGCTGCAGTGAGCAGACAGAGCAACAAGGAAATGAACTGAGCTTTGTCCTTCTAAGTTTGCCCTGTTCCAGGGAGGAACCTCCCTGGATTTTCTCCACCTCACCTTCTCATGGTCTCCCACAGCCTTCAGTACCTGCCTGAGCATCCTTCAGCTGTTCAACTCCTTACTCTCTTGCCGTGTTGGCAGCTAGTAATTGCTCACTCTGTTAGGTATGAGCCATTGCTTTTGATGGAAGAAGGAGTAGCTCTTCCAGTCCACCATGAAATTACAGTGGAAGCCTGTATGGACAAGGTCGCACACTGCCCACCTGCCCTGCCTTCAGCCAGTGACAGCATTTCCTCTGATCCTTGTTATTTTCCTCTGTTCCTCCTTATTTTCCTCTGTTCCTAGTTCAGCCATATGTTTGCGTTTTGTACGTGTAAGTGAAGTTAGCAGGAGGCTTGCTGCTAACTTCAGTGGGATTGAAATTTAACCTGCTATCTATGTTTCTGCTTGTAATATTAACAGAAAGAACTGGAATTTCAGCAGTGTTTTTACAGAGAGATGCACACGCTTGAGATCACTTGGGTGAAATTCAAGCGTGTCGCAGTCAGTGTTGTAGCTATATTTTTTTTAATATGCCTCTGTTTAGCCCACACTTGAGAAGAAAACACACACAGACACTGAAGTATTATTGATTTAGAATAAACATCAGTTGAAGGAATTGAATGGTGGCAACTACCTAATTGTTTGTTTCCTTGATCACAACTATAAAAGCTGCCTCCAGAATGGCATAGCATAGAAATAATATTATTCCTTCAGTCTTTTTCTCTTTTCGCTATAGCAGCCTTCTCGGTAATACCTTCAATCATTTGGAAATGCAGCAACAGCGTTTTATAATACCATTTTGAGTACTGAGGAAAAGCATCTGCTGTCAGTACTAACCTTTGTTTATTACTGTGAAAAAACCACAGTAGCATGTCATGCAGATCTAATTTGAGAATTGCGTGTTGAAATTATTATGTAATTTCTTTTGTTTCCACCCTGTTCAGATGTTCTATGACTATTCATGCATATTTTGTTTTAAAGTGTTTCTAAGACTGTTTACAAGGCCTTGTTTAATTACTGTGTAGCGAGAAACTAGATACCAGAACTGACTTTACCTCGGTTCCTCACAACCGTGAGCTTGTTCTAAGTAGGTTTGAACATCAGAAAATTCAAATTGTTTCAGTGGTCTTTGCTGTGCAGATAATGCAGTGCATCCAGTTGCTCTTTAAATCCACTGATTTCTCTGCTTATTAGATTTTAGCACCACACTGAAGTTGCACCTAAATTTATTAAATTGGCAGTATTTATTGGGGTTTGTCTGTTGCTTTTAAATGGTTTCCCTTTGTTTCTCAGGGAAAACCAGAAACAAAGGGAATTAAAAGCCTGTGTAAGGATGCAGAGGAAGATGGTGGCAGTCTTAGTAATACTACTTAGGTCCCTTGGTGCCCAGTCTCATGCCACTGCCCTTGACTGTGCTGCCATTTGGCATCACCTGAAGAGAACCACAGGTACCTCCTACTGTAAGCTGAGCTAGCCGTGATGCAGTTTTGCAGATCTAGCTTTCAAGGGAAATTTTCCGGTACATGCATGGGAGGATGCCGGAGAGCAGATACACAGTTTTATTTTAAGATGCTCGCAGAGGCCTAATATTCTGCTCCACAGTAATTTTCCTACAACATCCATTAATTTCTATTTCTAGAAGGCTGACGTATTAACTCCCTCTCAATATGGAGGTCCACCTGTAAACTATGTAAACTGCTTTGAGAAGAAGATGGAACATAT
Source organism: Cariama cristata (assembly GCF_000690535.1). Classification (NCBI taxonomy): domain Eukaryota; kingdom Metazoa; phylum Chordata; class Aves; order Cariamiformes; family Cariamidae; genus Cariama; species Cariama cristata. The sequence goes on from NW_009609586.1 coordinate 8,046, forward strand.
TTGCTTTTCATGAAAAATACAAATATAAATATATTTAGTTTATTTTAGGGATTTTTACATGCTTTTTTAAGGAATATAAATATATACATATGTATATTAAGGCTTAGCTCTAAAATTCAGCTCTAAGCAGGGAAACAAACTGGTCTGAGAAGCCTAACAGCCTGTGCAACCAAATCTAAGACTCTTCAGTTTTTTGTTGTAAGGCTTCAGGTGGGTGCTCATGATTATGCAGAAGTCTATGCACTGCAGCAGTTCCTATAAGAAGAAGTGATTTCACCAGTTTTACAACCTTAATAAAAAGTCATTCTATCAAAAAAAACCACCCTTATTTTTAAAAAGCATGGCATGGTTCATCTGTGTTTAAGTTACTTTTAAGAATAAACAAAATTAGTGTTTTTAGGAACGCTAGTCTCTGTCACATAGCTCCTTGTGAGATACCTTACACTGCTGTGCTTCAGCTTCCCTGAGCAGCAAACAGTGGTGCCTATGGAGCCAGCATGAACCGAACTTATGTAAAAGTACAACACACCCATGACATGGGAGACAGAATAACTCTCCTGGATGCTTGCAGAGCCTGCTGAATTGCAAAAAAAATTACAGTAGTTCTGGAAAACACACCGTACCATAAATTCAGAAAGAATTTGTGTCTCCCTTCAGATTATATGCTGAATATTGGCAGGATGGTCAAGGAGGACTATTTATAATAGATAGTAGTTTCAAAAAGTTACATCTTATTTATAAGAAAAGAAAAAAGAAAGATAAGTTAATAAGATGGTTAGACAGGTAAGTTAGTAAACTAGCCTTATACTTTTAGATGTCAATAGTCAAATAATTAATGAATAGGATTGAAACTGTAATTTAAATTCTGAGTTTGGGATGGTTTATTATGCCTACAACACCTCTTTCCC
>NW_009609586.1:8984-13288 GCF_000690535.1 Cariama cristata
CTCCCATTTGCTCCTCTTCATTCAGTTGCTCACAGGGGAAAATGGGGGCATAGCCGTAGGTTAGGCGGCCAGAATTTCACTTCGCAATAAGTGTCAGCAGTTCCTCCTTTTCTTCTCTTCACAAAGGGATGCTCTTACAAAGTGACTTTCCTGTGGAAGAGGAATGAGCAGGTTTTTTCTTTCTGACCCTTGTGAAGTAACTTGTCATGCTTTTCCTTTGGTTTTTTCATTTGTTTCTGCGGTTCTCATTTCCAAGACATTTCCTGAGGACTGTCCAAGTGCACTTCAAAATTGAGAACGAAGTATATCTGTGCAGTGTCTCACTGCATGTTGGCTGTCTGAAATGAAATAAATGAAATGACTGACCCATGGCTCTTAAACTAGAGGAGTCCATCCATAACTGTGCCATGGTTCACTCTGTTAATCCTCCTTGAATCTCCAAAATTTAACCCTATTTTGGAGGTCTGGGTTTGGGTTTTTTTTTTGCATGCCAGACCTCCTTCCCAGTAGAGCTCTGATCTTGGCCCAGACAAGAAGATACTACCCATGAGGTGCTACTTTTTCTTGGTAGTGCAGTGTCAGCCTTCCTCTCCCAAAATATGAATGGTTAATGTTCTCCTGGAACAACCGAGGCAATTACATTCATAGTTTCACAGTCTCCCTGACCCTAAGACAATTTTCCGGTGTGATTTTTGCCCCTCTTAGTAGGTTACCTTGTCATAGGTTTTATTTGGTCCCAGCAGGCATCAGGGTACAGTAAGAATCAAGTGCTCTACAAAGGCAGGGGAGCCCTTCTTTGGCTTTATTCTGATTGTGGCTTCGTTTGAGGAAAGAGGAAAATAAGACATTTCCCTCTCTACAGCAGAAAACTCAGTGATTTGCACGCACTCTGATCTCATCTGAATGTGTTTTTAACATGGATGTTTAAGATATTAATAGAGTACTTTTAACTTGGACCTCCCTAAATATCCTCACAGTGGTATTGTTACTGTAACAGAACATACTCCTACATGATCCTACTTGGTTAGCCCTAAAAATACTTTAAAAACAGAAAGGAATAACAGGGTCTTTGTCTATGAATGCTAAAATCTACCTTCATCTATGAGAAACTGTCGATGAATTGCCATGGAAACATTTACTAGTTGTCCATGCAGCTTATAAAAATAGTAACAAAAAAGGTAAGATTTGTCAAGAAATGACACTTTTGTGAGAGGTGACCTGAACCAGAAGAAGATTCTGAACAGAGATAGTGTGGTATAGCAAAGCCTTTTCTTCTCCAGATTCTCTCTTACACAGTTGAGATCACTTTGGTGTCTTCCCTAATGAGACTACATTCCTGTTGAATATGAGTAGTGTCACCGTGTCCCTTGATGCCTGTTTACAACCCATCCTTCAATACACAGAGGTTAGTGGACTGTGACTTCAGTGAAAAGTCAGGACAACCATCCATTCTCTATCATAGTTCTAAAGATTTGAGTACTCATATTTCTCACTTTTTTTTTCCCCCATTTATTTTTCACTCTCTGTAAAAATGCTGTTTTCCGGTTCTAGGCGTATCTCTTCTGGGGTGGGTGTGATGCAAACCCAGTCGTAGCTCTCACCCTGTGGAATTTGCAAGGCAGTTTAAAAGCTCACAGCAAATCAGTGCAGTAAGTAGAAGAGGCAGGACAAAAAAATACACTCATGTAAAACTAGGTTAGTCAAAAGTATATCTTGAGAAGCCCCAATAGTTTGTGGTTTGTTTGTTTGTTTTTTTTTTTTTTTAAAAAAAGAGAAAATCTTGAAGTACTGCTGCCAGAATCTTATATTCATCATTACTGCTCCATTGGCCAACTCAGGAGGCACTTGGGCTCTTAAAAAAATCCACATCAGGCCTCTCTGCACCTTTAAGGTCTTGGTGTTAATCATCATGTAGCAAAGGAATCTATCTGTTCTAGGAAGTACTTCTGAAGCTGCACTGGTTTAAAAAAGTTGTAAAATGAGAGCACTGACTTTGTTCATGGCCAGGTCAGACTGTCAGCTAGCAGTACGGTAGTTATTGACCTAACATGCTTCTGTACTACTCAATCTAAACAATTCTTTACTCATTACATGCATCATTTAACATGGGCAGAAAACAGAATCAAACAGAAGGAGTTGCTGTGCTTGCTTTATTTTCCTCTCTCTTCCCATTACAGAGGATTCTGTTGCCTACCGGGTCCCTGTATGAACAAACAAATGATGCCTTCTCTTAAGTGAAGTGGATTCCTTACCCACTAGCAAAACTGTGGAGCTTAGAATTAAGTTTCTGCTGTGAAGCTTTCCTCCTTACTGTTCCTGCAGGGAGTTATAAGAAGAAATGTATATATACTTTGGTTAAAATGAGACGGTATATGGAAGTCTGCCATATGGGCACTCAGAACATGAATGACAGCATATTCGTACAGCAGAAATCTTGAATAAAATTGCCATTTCAGCCACTGCATGTCTAATAATTGACTTTAAACCAATGAAGTTCCCTAACAGAATGATAACAATGGAAATTTTCAGTGCGCTTTGGATCAGAAGTAAGTAATGAAATTGCTTTGTATGTTCCCACTAGAAACATCACAAGCTCACATTTCTTTACTCTCCAAAATCCGTATTTTGAAACATCAACAGCCATGCTTTCCTATAGGTGAACGAACAGAAGATCGCTTAAGGGCTTAGTTAGTGTCCCAATACCACTTCTTGCAGATTTCATTCTAGTGATCACATGAAGAGAGAGAGTTAACTGGAAAGGTGAGAGGGAGAGCTATCGGACTGGAGACAGAAGGAAAGGCCACAGCAGAGCTCTGCGGCTGGCAGAAAGGAAGGGCCATGTGCAAGCGGAGCCCCGGGAGCCATGTGAGGACAGGAGCTGTCCAAGCCGCCTGCGTTTGCTTCACTGGATGGGAACAATTGCACAGCTGAGGGCTTTCTCTTTCTCAAAATTTTCAGCTCTTAAAACTGTCTTCTTGGACTAACAATGCCAGGAGGGTCCATGAAGTGATCTGCTCAAAATTTGTCTGTCCCTTTATTTCTTGTCAGTGGAGAAATCTTTTTATATGGTGAGCTGGCTGAGGCAAAGCTTGTGGCAGAAACTTTGGTCCAGATGAAGTTTTACTAGATACTCACCTCAAAGGATCATTACATTACAGTCATTGCTGGTTTAAAGATAACTAGTTTAAACCTAGCTCCAGTATACATTGTGTTGCGGCCACAGCAGTGACTGGTCAGCACATGACCTAGCAAGCTAGAATGCATCTTTCTCCACATAAACTTCGGCTTATCTTTTTGCAAGTGTAGAGAGGGCATTACCCTTGTTCAGTTTCTGTCGTGCATGATTTTTTTACTAATCTGTTGTCACTCTAACTTTTCAGAGTGTGTATCAGCATAGTCTAAAATCAATCGTGAGAGGAAGACTGAATAGCAAAAAAAAACCCTAATATAAACCACACACATTTCACAGAAGCATTTGACAGTCTCTAGCCTGATCTATTTTGTTGGATCTTGAAGCAATGTGTTATGTCAAGGAAAGTAATTAATATCAACACAGCTTCATATCCAGGTGCAGCATGCACAGACAAAGCATGAGTAAAATGAGATAAAATATTCTGCTTGATGATTAACATCAAACAAGATTGCATTGAACAAGGAGATGCCAAAGTTTTTAATAAGAAGGCCCATCAAGAAAAAATTATTAAATGTTCTGGGGTTGCTACTGATTCACTATCAGAAAGGTTTAGACAGCCAGACTATTAGACATTAAATGGCTCAATAGCAATATGATGGAATTTTATTTTGCTAGTGACTTAGGTCTTCAATGTCCATTCAGACATGTAAGACTGTCTGAAAAGGTGAACTAAAAGACTGCTAAGCCTGACAGCAAATGCAGGGTTAACAATAATACGCAAAAAATAATTCCAACAAGAAACTTAAAATTCAAGCATTGCTTTAGAAGGCAAAGGAGTGCAAGAGATGAGTCAGTCTCAATACCTTGGCGGTAATACGCAAGCCAGTGGGGATATCTAGAAAGAAATAATGTCACAAATTGGCAAGGCAGCAACTGCATTTATCTGCTTAAATAAGATTCAGTCCTTGAAAATCTACAACTTAGAGAACAAACTGAATATTCATTTTGTGTTATTTTCAACTTAACAGATGGATGGGAAAGTTGGAAATCTACCAAAAGTATAGACAGTCAGCTAAGAAGCCTGATAAAACACTCAGAAAAACTTGAACTTTGAAAAATAGTATTTTTTAAAATAAGTGAATTTCTAACGAACTTTCCAAAATTTGACAGT
>NW_009609587.1:0-216 GCF_000690535.1 Cariama cristata
TTTCTTGGCTTCCCTGCGCTCCTGCTGCTGCAGGGGGGGTCACTTGGGGCCTGCCAGAGTTTGGGGATGTCTCGGGTTGATGGCAAACGCTGAGGACCATTTCATAGGGTGCAGGTGCACGTGCCCCGGCTGGGCTCCCTGCCCTGGCATGTGGGTTCGGCTCTGGCAGGAGCACGGGGACACCCCCAACGGGGGGGATTTTGGGGCGAAGAACGC
>NW_009609588.1:0-569 GCF_000690535.1 Cariama cristata
CCCCCACCCCAGTGCTGTACCTGTGCAGGACCCCCGCACACATCCCAGGGGCAAGGGGCTTCGTTAGAGCTCACGAGAGCTCAGAGACCAGGGGGGGATGCCAGAAGCCCGGGTCTTCCCCCCAGTAATACCCACATCCTGGAACCCAGCCCCCTATTTCCATACCCCACAAAATCCCAGGGGGCCTTCCAGATACCTGAACAGTGTTCAAAGTTCGGGCGAACGGCCCCACCTTCCCTAACGAGCAAAGCCTCGTTATGCAGCTAACTGCTTATTGCAGACAGATTCTCTGCCACCTCTGCTGCAGGGAGGGGAGGAAGAGCCAGGGGCTTCCTCATACAAAGCCCCGAGCTGCACTGGACAACCATTTATTACCATAACTTTAAAAAAAAAAGAGCCCAAACCTGCTCAGCACCACCCACCCACCCGCCAAACCCTTCAGAAGGCACACAACACCGCACGAGCAGGAGGAACAGGCTTTATGGTGCACACTTCAAAGTCCTCGCCGCAGGTCCTCGGTGACAGCGGAGCAGGGTGATGGTGATGCTGGCGGCAGGCGGGGCGGGAGG
>NW_009609588.1:661-5646 GCF_000690535.1 Cariama cristata
ACCCAGCGTCTCCGCCATCGCCCAGCCGCAGGACAGTGGGGTGCAGACGCTCTCCCGGTCGTCTTCTGTTTGTGGCGGCTTCCCCAGGAAGAGCTGAACGGCTTTCCTGCAAGCGGGAAACACCCGAGGGGGAGGAAGGGGGAGCATCCCCTTGTGAAATGCCGCAGGACGGGCCTGGGGAAAGGGGAGCTCAGGGGCTCTCACGTCCCCCAGAGCAACAGCCCCATCTGCATAGCCAGAGATGAGCTGCCTGTGACTTCCCCAGTGAAAAACTGGTTCGAGTCTGTCAATGTTTAAAAAAAATATGAGCTTTGCCTCTGAGGCCAGGTTTTTGCCCTGAATCTCCAGGTTCTGGGACTCAGATTTGACCCCCTCCCTTGGGAAAAGAGCCCAGGTGGAGGGAAAGACAGCATCTCCCACGGGATTCAGCCCTGCCCCCTCGGTCACACAGGACTGTCTCTTACCAGGCCACGCGAGACATGGCGTAGGTGATCTGTGGCTGGGGACACCCCCCAACACCCCCCAAGCAGGGACGAGGTTGCGATGGTGTAGGCACCCATGTCCTCGAAAATCAGCCAGTCCCCAACCTGCAGCTCGGGCAGCTCCAGGCCGTCGGCGATGCGGTCCTCTGGGTGTCCTGGGGGGCCCCGGAGGCTGCTGCTGAGCGAGGGGTGCTCTGGGCAGGGTCTCTGCAGGGGAGAGATGGAGCAGCCGCAGGGTATGAGGACGCCCCAGTGCCACAGTGACCTGTCTCATCTCTACCCGCCCTGAAGGTCCAATCCCGGGAGCCCACGGACTCCGGCTACAGCTCTCCTGGTACATCACCACTGCCTCTTCCCGGTGGCCTCTGCTCTCCTCTGGCATGGAGCCTGGGGTGAGCCATGACGCAAGGGAGAGCGCGGTCAGCTGAGGCAATGCAACACAACGTGAGCAACCCGCTGGGCTCTCCTCAAGCTGGGCCAGACCCTCACCTTGGGCAGCTGAGGTCTGGGGCAGGGGCTGTCAAACAGGAGGCAGCCAAAGGCACCGTAGATGCCATCGCTGAGGTGATACACAAGGCTCTTCTTGCTGCCAGACTCTTCCTCCAGAGGGGAGCAGGCAGAGGGCTCAGGGGGGGTCGGGCACACAGGCTGGCCCGTCCCACCATCCCAGCTACTGTCGGAGCCAGGCTGCTCTGCGGGAACCTCTTCCATGGCAGTGATGCTGACAGCACAGGTGAAGGCGGAGGTGACATAATATCGCCCAGGTCTTGCAACAATCTCCACGCCGCAGCCGTCTGGGAAATACAAGTCCAAGGCAGAGTTTATCACGGCAACGATCTGGATGGGAAGAAGACGTTCCCCTTCGGTTAGCTCGGCCCCTCTGCAGGGAGCCAGACCCGAGGACACCCTCTCCAGCCTTGCTCTCTGCCTGCTGAGCGCAGGTGTCGGGAGCCACGTACCTCTTCGAACCGGGCTCTGCTGTCCTCGGTGCCAGGGAATCCCCCTCCAATGTCCAGGAGGCGCATCTGGTAGCCCAGCTCTGTGCCCATCTCAAAGGCCAGCTGTGCCGCAGCCACAGACTGAGTGAAGGCCTGGGGCTCCAGACCGCGGCTCCCAAGGTGAAAGCTGAGGGCACAGTCCCTGTTTCAGCAGGGTTTGCCTGTCCCCAGAGAGCAGCGAGGGGACACGGCACTGGGATTATCACTCACTTGGGGCAGCTCTGTGCTTCCCACACACCATCCCAAGCCAGACTGCTTGGCCAGCCCTATAGAGCCCCGCAGACCCTCTTCTGAGGGTCAAATCTGCCCCAAATTGGTCCCAACAAGGGTCAGTCTCCCCAGGTCCCTGCCTTCACCTCGCTCCCAGCCAGAGCAGCTGGTGGCTCTGTGGACCCCTGTGTTGTTCCAGAGCCCCCCACAGCCCAGTCCAACACAGGCTGAGCACCCCTACGGAAGAAGGACTACGTGCTGTACCTGATGCCAACAACCTCCACAGCCTGCTCCTTCGCTGTCTCCAGCAGCTGCCGGCAGGACTTGAGCGTGGTCCCAAACGTCATGCTCGGATGGGCAGAAGGGCTGGAGTCAGCAGCAATACCCAACAACATCCTGCAAAGCAAAGCCACACTGTATTGAGGGGTCTTCAGGCCCTCTATCACCCCACAGTCACCTTCCCAGCTCCTACTTCAGCCTCCCATTCCAGCGACGCTGCCAGACACCTACCTGGCATGAGGGTGGCTCCTGGCCACCTTGCTCAGCTCTACCTCGTTGTCGAAGGTCATCAGCTGCACACCGTGGCTGGCTGCGTATTTCATGTGGGCAACCTGCTTGCAGGGGCTGCTGTAGAAGATCTTGTCAGCTGGGACTCCGATGCTTTGAACCCGTGCAATCTCTGCCTGCAGAGAAACGGCACGCATGTAGGCATGTCCTCGGGACCGGCGCTGCCCACGCCTGGCCACGATCAGCCCTGGGCCTCGTCCAGCTTGCAGCATTGCAGAGGGTAAACGGCCAGCATTGCAGCCTGGGTTTTTCCAGGGAAAATCCACCAGGAGCTCAATGGGATCACAGTGGCCTTTGTCCTGGCAAGGGCAGGTTGTGGCAAGATGTTTACAAGCAGCATGAGACCAGGAGGAGAGAAAACAAGTGGGTTTAGCAGGTGTGGGTTTGGTGCCTGTGTCCCCTGTCAGTTGCAGTCAAGGTGACGGCTGTGGTGCCGGTCTGAGCCGTCACGACTCTTTGCACTTTCTCCTCCTGGTAACACATCCTATTTAATTATGTACAATTAAGTGGCTTAACTCTAGTCCCTCTCTGGAAATCTGGTTATTGCAAATGACAAGCAGGAGGGAGCAGGGAGCTTTAGGGTCAGCCTTAAAGCCACCAAGAGTTGGACGGCTGTGTCAGCGGCACCCCAGGGACGTGCCTTGCCACCAGCCAAGCCTGCCAGCCAGGACACCAGTTCCAGAGACAGGAATGTCGGTCAAAGGGAACAAGCCCAAGTCACCAGACAGAGAGGACGGGGAGGGTTTTGACAGCAGAGGGAGATTCCTGTCCCTGTAAGTGTCACATAGTGAGTGGAAACAGGAAAGGAGGGTGAGCTCTGCCACTCTCCCACAAATGCCCGAAGGATGCTCACCGCGAGCTGTCCTCCCACAGCCGTACCTTGTTGGTACAGGCAAAGCCTGTCCCCAGCTCAGCCAGCAGCCGAATCACTCCTTCACTGCCGTTGCACTTAACCGGGAAGTAGGGTTTCACACGGGGCAAAGCCTTCAGGAAACGCAGGTGTTTCTTCACGATGTCCCCAAGGTCTGCCACAAAGAAGGCTTGCTGGTCGCTCTAGGAGAAAGCTGGAGTGAGCAGCAGTCACCTCCCCATGACCGCCTCTGCCAAGGGGGTGCTGTCTGCCAGGGAGCAGTGGAGCTGCCAGCCCTTACCTCCTGGCACAGCTCCACGAGGAGGTTCTCCAGGAGGTCTCTGGTGGTGAAGCCCTCCTCCACCATCATGAAATTGGATTCGTTCAAGTACCCATTCATGGTCAAGGTGTGATAACGCTAGTTTAAAGCCTCCTTGAGCAGGGTATAGCTTTTAAGTATGCAACACACTGGAAAAAGAAGGGGAATATTAGACGCAGGGCCCAGAAGCTCCACCAGCGTACACCACCCAGCACCCTGAGGTGCTCCCCATCCCTCCCATGGGCTGTACATGGCAGTGCTGCCCTGGGTAAAGCTCTCTGCTGCTCTCCTCCAAACCAGTGCCTCAGCTGAGAGCCTGACTGTGGGTTAAAAGATCTTCTCCAGGGGTAGCAGACAGATTTCTCTGCAGTTCAGAGCTTTGTTTGGGCACACAGCAGCCCTGCCTTCTTCAGCAGCAGTTCAGGCACCAACAGAGTTAAAAGCAAATCCAACTTCGCCGCAAAGCGGATGGCCTATATATGCCAGAACGTGTCCCTTCACACTCTGGCATGTAGCTAGATCTGCTGTATGTTGCATGGGAAGAAGTTCCCTTGTGGTTTCCAAATAGCTGAAGTCTCACGGACCTACCGTCCCCTGCTCACAAGCCCCATGAGAAGGGAGGCTTCTTTAAAAAGCACAGCACAGGCCACTCGCCGACACCGGCTGACCCGAGGATGGTCTGGATCTGTGCTGTGCTTCCAGTTTCACGTCTCTCCCATGACACAGGGTGTGGAACAAGGGAATAAGTTAAGCTGCATGATGTTGCCTGTCTCGCACACTTAGCAGAGCTTTAGCTTTAAGCTCGCACACTTAGCTTTAACAATCTGCTCCCCTGGATCCAGCCCATCCCATAACCCAGGCAGCTGATGACCTAGTGCAAGCTTGCAGGAAACATTTCCACTACAATAATCTAGACTTCGCTCCAGGGCTCTTACAGGAACACAGTCTCTCTGATTTGAAGTGAGTGGGAGACAGAGGTTTCATTTCTCAGAGCTGCACACCACGTCCTCCTCTGCAGAGACCTACTTACGACATTTCGGATGGGTACTAGGAGAAAGATTACACTGACCCCAGAGCAGCAGGGTGTTGTAATGCATTGAGCAAGCACCACCAGCGAACTCCAGAGATGGGGAATGGGGAGAAAAAAAGGGGGTTTGAAGCTCTTAGAGGAAAGAGAGAGCTCTTAGAGGAAAGGAGAGCAACTTCTCCAGCCCGACCCTGCAGTCCCCAAAGACATCACTAACCAGTACCCAGCCCACCCCGGTTGGGCACAGGAACGATCAGCAATTAAATGGGTCATTCCTGTCAGCCCTGGGCAAACGTGCCCCTGCCTCAGACATCCCCTCCTTACCAAGGTCAAACACCTGCTTCCCAGGTGACTAGACGTGCTGCCAGGGGGGCCCCCTGAGGATTGCCGAGCTCCCACAGCACCCCAAGGCGTAGCTGTTCCTGGGGATCTGAGGTCTCTGGGGAGAAGCAGTGCAAGGGGTTAGCGCGGGAGAGGGGCACTGATGGCAGGATGCCCTCCACCCACTATTCCCAAAACTCAGCAACCGCAG
>NW_009609589.1:0-7429 GCF_000690535.1 Cariama cristata
GCGGACACCCGCCCCTGCCTCCCCGTCTATTCCTCCGTTCCCCCAACGCTTACCCTTTCACTTCTTCTCAGGCATTTTCTCCCGTGCTCAGATCCCCTCCCTTCCCTTCTTCCCCATCCATTGCTCACTCCTCCTCTGCCCTTACCCCATGCTCTCTCTTCACTACCCCTTTTAAGATTCCCTCCTCTTACAACCCTCAGTCTTCCCCTCATCATCATTTTTCTTTCTCTTATTGCCGCCTCCCTTTTTCCACCCTACTCTCCCATAGGTTTTCTATTACTGAAGACGCATAATTTGCTCTCTTTGATCCTTTGTTAACCAAAGCCTGCACCAAATCCTCTCTGCTGCACCCACTACTGACCTCCTTGTTGCTTCTTCAGGCCGGTACTGTTCCTCAAGAATGAGCTCCGTCCTGGCAGCTTTCTAGGCACCTTCCAGACAATCCTGGCAAAAAGATGTGAAATTGTGATGTAGAAAGTAGGCTGAAATCCTTCCCGGTTCCTTGCCTCACCATATGAACCCACACAATCACGCCTCTTTTCTTTTGAACAATGCCTTGCCGGGCCTTTTGTAAACACCAACACACAAACGTGTTCCTGCCTTGGGCAGAGCACCTTGGGTTACAGTATGTCTCATCCCGCTTCCATTTTCCCCTATGTTTTTTAGCGCCATTTCCCCATAAGGTTAGGAGGCTGATTGACTGACAGCACAGGAAGCTGGACACTCCCCATGAGGAAAATGAGCTGACTGTATGGAATTTGGACATGCTCTTACGATAACTTTATTACTAATAGTGTTTGCTCCCCTTTTGACCATATTCAGCAACATCGAGGACACGTACCAGACTCTTCCATCCTGTTCCAGGAGGATAAAACACAAACTAAAGTTCTCAAAGCACCAGATGACCAGAGATCCCACACAAGAACCTGTTAGGGCAGTTATTATTTTCTTTTGCAGCACTTTATGAAGTTGATGAGGATTTGTATTTTTCTGTGTGCATGCTTAAAGGAAAGTCTTGAAAGAGGCAAAAGAGGACGTTTTGCACAGCTGAATATGTTTTTAAGAAGATGCATGAGGGAATTGACACACATGAAAGTGAGAGCGGTAAGAGACAAAAACAGATGGGCTGATGGAGCTGGCAGAGCAAACAACTCAAGCACTTCGAGTTTTATATATGTTATAAAGAACGGTGCTGAGACGCAAGTAAAAGTGGGTTTCGTACCAGATCTTGAAACGGATTGGGGCTTGGAGCACTGAAAAACGCAATGGTGATACACCATGGAAAACCACTAGTATCAGAGCCGGTGTACCTAGCAAGACAAGGCAAGGAGATGCAAATACATGGACTTGTACAGGCAACTACATGACATATTCTAACAACTGTAACTCTGCTAACTGTTCTCTTGATTTTCCTAGTATTTTGGAGTTTTATGATCAATCACACTGACTGCTTGAAGAATCCCCCCCTGGCAAATAAAACTGCAGCAGTTCAAGATGCAGCCAGCTACCTGTCCTGCCTCCCTGCTCAGGTTTTCCAGTCTTCTAAAGCAGTCGGCAAAGCTGGATGTGTGCTCCAGCCTCAGACCCAGCAGTGCACACAGTATCAGACCAGCTCATGCAGCACAGGACTGTGGTAAAACATGGACTGTGAACTGCAGCAGTTTAAGTACGGACTCACATCTTTGCGTGCCAGCCCCACAGCAGGGCGGAGCACACAGGGGCTATTTTAAATCAACTTAACTGGATTTGCAGGAGGACATTTGTCAGAACACCAAATCTCTGCAGGAGCCCTATGCAACCAGTTGACCAAAACCCCTTTACTGTTACTGTCATTTCCTCCTAAACATGAGACTTATAATAAATTTCACAGACCAGACCCTCAGCTAATGCAAATGACCAAGGTTCCATCACTCCCAGTGCAGATGTCCCTATTTACTTCAGCTGAGGATTGGCCTTACGTGTTTTTATTGCAGTTTATTTTTTATGATCTTCATTTGCTGTGTCTTCATCTGGTGTGTTTATGTGGCTGGTGCTTGGTTTTCATTATTTTTAACTGCATTTCAGATTATTTGCTCTATGGTTTTGCTCACATTCTGCTTTTCCATGAAATTCTAATAAAACACTTGGCTACAGATTTTCCAAATTGAATACTGATGTTTACTGCAGCTAATTATGTAGCAGGGTTCAAAGCGAGTTCTATAATGTAACAATTTACATATTCTTGAAAACAATGGACACAAACCTACAAATTATTGTTACAAGCTAGTTTCACATTCTTCTGGAATTTCCTTTAAAAAATACATATGTTTAGTATTCTCACGCATGTGAAAAGCAGTAAATACTGCATTGCTGGCACCATTATAATATTTACAATGAAAAAATAAAACACAATCTGATGTTTCTCAGACCTAAAGGGACATTGAAAAAATGCTAGTACATTTCCTCCAAGGGTCTCAAAGCACTTCACAAAAGCACTTCACAAATTCAGCCACTCAACACCTATCAAGTAGTACGCCAATAATATACAAAGATCATTTTACAATGAAATATTCAAGATGGTTGCAACAACATTATACATTTAGTGTTTCAGTCTCACCGGTGTTCTGGCATAATCAGATTAACTATAATTTTATTGTTTAAGTACCGAATTAAGGTATTTTTGTTTGTTTTCTAAACCAACTGAACTACAAACAGCAAACTCTGTGATCAGACCAGGCTTCTCAGGAAGATCCAGACTAAACTGACTTATAGAAAGGCTGCTATAAACCATAACTCTCTTTATAATAGCAATAGTTAATAACTGAGTAGTTAGGCCTATTAATATGATCCTTCACACCAGGTTGACTTGGAGAAAACATAATTTTTCTTGCTGCTCTTAATGCAAGCAATATGTATGCAAACATCTGCTTGTCTCCACCCCACCCTTTTTTATTTTGTATCTTTTAATTTTAGAATGCTACTCAAATGGTAATAAATATGAAGTCATGTGCATAGAAGTAGATTATCTATGAATCTACCAATATATTGACTAGGCACTTTCATTACTGTAACACAACAAACTTCAGACCATGTACCAACAAACCATCCCTACATAAAGTGCATTTACTCAGCATTTCTGAGGGTGTACTATAGTAAGATTAAGCTGTAATTACACACACCCAGAATTCTAAACACATAATTGTTTTTTCTTGTTTGTGCATCTATGTGCATTGGAGTTTATAGTTCATGGTATTATAACTCAGGAGGGAAACCAAAAGAACAGCCAACAGAAGCAAAGAACGCAGCTGGGACAGTGGCTGAACTCACATGGACTCAGTATTTCCAAATGTGGCATACATGGAAAAACTGAATTGCTTTTCTACTCCCCTTGGTTTGTACTTTTCTATTTTTACTTATTACCATCGCATAAGTACTATTAGGTTAATAAATAGTGATGATTCTATTATGTTAGTCCACAAACGTCTGCCTGTTTACGCTCTGTATTTTCACTGTGGGTTTAACTTGTTCCTGTGTGCATGTGTAAAAATACTGAGGAGAAAAAGCCTAAATTAATTTGAATTGTCTAAATACAAGAATCGTTTTATATTTTCCTAAAAAACGTTCCTAATAACTGTTTTACATTTACCTAAAATGTTGCTAACCTCACCTTACGATTTCAACAATAAATCAATGAAATATTAAACCGTTACAAGATGAATTTTGTATATAAAGCACAAATAGCCGTAAGGTTATGAGAGTAGCTATTGTACGAGAGACACTCTGTACAGCCATGGCCGACATTATAACTGATAGCTCAGCCCGACGTTCACCTCTAGGCACAGTCACTGCCCACGCAGGGCAGACACGGCTACCTTTCACCGGGCGGTGTCACCGGTGGGAGCTCACCCGCGGAACGCGCCGGCAGGGCTGGGGGCGGGCGCAGCGCCCCCTGCCGGGCTCTCTTCCCGCAGCCAGCAGCAGCTAGGATGGACAGGAAAGGCAGCAACTGCTCACGGAAGGGCACGAAAGCCTCCCACGCGTGATCTAAATCCACCTTTTGCATACACGTAACGCAGTCCAGTCTGCATTACATCATAAGCGTCGCAGGCCCTTCCAGTACTTTTCTTTGAGGGTGTGTCAGCAATCTTGGATTAGTCACATACTATCCAATAATAATTCAATCATAATAAGTAATAATGAATTGTTTTATAAAGCGCTATCATTATTTTTGCTATTGGATGCAGGTATAATTTGCGAAATTAATTAATTTTCTCACAGTCAGACAAGTAACAGAACCATAACAGGTCCTGCGATTCCTTCCCTTTCTCCCATGTTTCTACGAAAGCAGTTTGACTTGGTAGTACGGCCAACTCGGAGGACGCAAATTTGTTTCTAGCAGTTCTGAAAGAAGGCAGACACAGAAAAGCATGTGAGCTCAGGAAAAGAGAGTTAAATGCAAGATTTCTTGCAGGAAACAGTACCTGCGAAGGTATGGGGCAGGAGGGACTTGCTTATACAAGTAATACACGAACTCGCTACTAAGTGATGTCAAAATGACACACTGACAAGCAATGCAGTGTTTAAACATCACACCCTGGAGGACAAGAGGACATAAAGACAACAATCTAGCTGTGAAGCAAGGTATTCTGTAATAGGAGGTGGATGTTTATAAAAGATTGAACTGTTAGAATGCATAGTAGCTTGTTCACTTTAAAGCTCAAATGTTACCCTTGTTTGATAGGAAATTACCTTTACCAACTGATAAAGCCTAATAATTTGCTTTATAAGCATACAGTGTGTAGTCACAAATAATTTTAAGATCTATCAACCTCCATTCTGTATAAAAACGTTTCTTTGTAGTAAAAGCAAGAAGTACTCAATATTCAGCAGATCGCACTTAAAGTATTATTTATTCTAGGTTACAGCTGCTAGCAGATGGCATTGTTTTACTCTCAAATAGTGGTAACATGCTTTCCAGACAAGCCTAAAAGCAAAGTCTTTATTCCAAAACGTTTATTAGGTGGAGTTTTTTATCTAATTCTCTAAGAATTAGACAAAATTCAAATTCTAATCTGTACCAAGTGAAGTTTAAAAGAAATTTTGGAGCAATTTTTCCCTTGATCTGTCATAACTTTTCCAAATTCTAGATCAGTAGTACTCAGTGAGTACTGGAAAGACAAATAAGTAATGTTCACACATTACTTTGAGGAAAGGAACACTGAAGTGTTACCTATTGACCTCCACAGCTCGAGCACCAGCATGGTTTCTTTTCAACACTTTAGCCAGAAGAGTTAAATCATTAAACTATGCACACGTGTGCAAGTGTGAGATGTCAGCTCTGATTAGTACTACCCTGTTTAAATAAGGAAGAATTTCAAAATAATCCAGAGTCATTGAACAGAAATGCATTACTAGATGAATGGGAAGAAAAAGCTTTAAAAGCTTTTAATTATTTTAGTTAGAAACCTCAGGGAATTCAAAATAATATATCAGTATTAGCTTTTGACCTGTTAGGAAAGTATTTTCAAAAATGTTCAGAAGTTTATCACAACTAAAGCCCCTAACCAAGAATAATCACAGAAGTATTCCACAGACCATCCACTGCTGGGACAAATGGGATACTTTTTAAAGCACTTGCAACACATCCTCCATTAAAGGTCTGATGTTCGAGCTAGCTGAAAGTCCAAATTCCCATTCAGAATGAAAAGCTAAAATTTCTGCAGAGGCAAGAAAATCTGAAATAATTCACTGGTTTCTCTCGTCTAATAAAGAAATAATTCCTTAACAGTACATTCTGAGGATTTTCTCAGCCTATCAAGCACACCTATCGCAGGAGTCCTAACCACAGCTGGCTTTCACAGTGCTCCCATGTTTGTTACAGTCTCAATTCTGCAGCAGGAAGCATGACAGCTTTGGTGTCCCTGATTACTAGGGTATATTCTTGGTAGTCACTCCTTTCCACACAACTCTTCTTAGATTTCAACAGATTCCTAGGTATGGTACTTATGTTTAATTTATGGGAATATTTTGTGTAAGTTTAAATGTGTTTTCAAAACCAGATCTAGATTTATAGCACACCAGAAACAAATGTTTATGACAGGCAGCATGATATAAAGACAACTTTTCCCATAAAGCTAGACAAAATAAAACAAAAGTACAAATTGAAAGAAAAACTCACAACCCTAGGAAACTAGAAATATTTTATTGGAAAAGATCTCATATATGAACTTTCAAAATAATCAATTAATTTTGTCACCAAGAGGTAAGTAATATTGCATCAAAGTAACAACTAAAGGTGCCTGGAGGAGGAGTGGTAGAAAAAACCCAGTAATTTTGCCGACAGTCAAAGAAGAAAGCAGAGTCAACAATCAGAACACTGAAATTCTTCCATCTTAACTCTCTGGTTGCTCCTCGGGTCCATCCTATCTTTAGCAGGTGAAGTATCATTAGTTTTTCAGTTAACAATGTAAGTATTCTGTATTGTCTATTTACTGAGCAAAAATATGATTTGAAGTGTACATTACTTTGGACTTACATGCTCCTAGCTTCTTTGCAGTAGATATTTAAACCCAAGTGTTGCAGTTCTACAGGATTCTCTTTTTTTTTAAATACAGAAATACTTCTCAAGCTTTCCCAGGTACCTGTACAAAAAATGCATTGATAAAATCCAGCCAGAAAAGGAGTAGCAGTCCCTAGGTGGAGAGTACTTTTGAACTACACTCATATACTTGTACCTACACAGCCACTATACTCTTGGTAGGATTGTATTGGACTGCTGATTTCTGCACAAGAAAAGCAACAAACTTTTGTATCGCTACTTCGACGCTACAAGTAATTTTATATCTGTACAGTTAAAAACCAAACACATTCACTACTAAACCAACTATTGGTTCTCCCCTCAAGAAAATTAAAAAAATAAAAACAAAACAAAAATCCCAAAACCAAATTAAAATTCACAAAATCCTACAATTGTTACAATTTCAGGATAAGAAATTAAGTTTTTATTACACAAGTGGTATTTAAATATTACTATTACTAATAAATTAGCTAAACTGCCATGCAAAGGGGGTTACTTGATGACCTTTGCTCTTGTGTTTGTATAGTGCTGTTGGTATGGATTGTATTTCATGGAGATAAAATACAACAAGCTACTCTTCTCAAATTCTTTCTCTCTAATGCAACATTTGTAACTTCACATATCCTGCTCAAGGATAAGGAATATTAACAGAATGTTATGAAATTTATTTCCATGGCTTCATGGGCACCTACAAACAGTGCCCTACAATATTATTTGCATTTGTGAACATCAGATGTTTTTACAACAAAAATGTTTTTTCTGTACCATTCACTTATTAAGGGGAAGGTAAAAGCAATCTGAGGTCCCTAATATTCTGAAAACGCGGTTATCCAAGCGTATACACTGTTCTTGAAAACTCCTGTCTTGTAGGGA
>NW_009609589.1:7460-9735 GCF_000690535.1 Cariama cristata
ACTGGTATGCAAAATTAATGTATCAAAATTGCAGAAGGTATCAAAACGAAAGCCTGTAAGTACAGATTATTTTTTTTAAAGAAAGCAGGAGAACCTGTGGTATGACCTTCTTATTACCTTTTTAAAAATAAAGCTTCTCTTTTCCCCTTTAACTTTTCTCTTCCCATCAAAGAAAAAAAAAACCAACCTCTCATCAGCTCTAATACAAGATCAGATTAGAATCTACTGAATCTAACAATCACTCTTCTGAGCTAGCACTAACAATGTA
Source organism: Cariama cristata (assembly GCF_000690535.1). Classification (NCBI taxonomy): domain Eukaryota; kingdom Metazoa; phylum Chordata; class Aves; order Cariamiformes; family Cariamidae; genus Cariama; species Cariama cristata. The sequence goes on from NW_009609589.1 coordinate 7,729, forward strand.
AATAAAGTCTAGTTCATGTTAAATATAAAAACAGCATAAGCCCTGAACTATACAATAAAAGTTTAGGTGGGTCATCAATAACAGTCAACATACACTGGCAGACATTTTCTATGCTTTGTTCTGGAAAGTATTCTTTCCACTCCCAGGAGGGCTGTATGGAATACCATTCCACTTAAAAAGTGGGAAGTCTTGACATGGAAAAGCAGCATTATGGTAGAATCTCACTATACTGCATGGTGGACCTAGTGATCCAATTTCTACACCGAAACAAAGAAAAAAAAAGGTTTCCCAAAAAACTTCCCCAACTGTCCAGAGATTAGGAAACCCAACCTGTCTTTCAACTTCACACAAGCTGGAACTAAACGTGCCATGAATAGCTTGATCAAGTCTGAATCACAGGTTTTACAGAACTTGTGACTAAAATAGCTCTATAAACTTGTGTTACAACTGGCACAAAAAACCTGCCTCTCTCCCTACCTTTATCTGATATCATATTGTTTATCACATTCCTTCCTCATACATCAGCTCCTTGTGATGAAAGCAAGCCAGTGATTAATACTTTTTATTAGGTTGGTTCCAGTGACTTGAAATGAATTTGCCCTGACTCCTTAAGCATGCTACCACACCCACTGCATGGCACTCCAACCATGCTAGGAATGCACAATAGAAAAAAAATTATCTTAGACAATACTTCATAAATCTATAGCAATAAAATCAGCTGCACAACGGCTTCAAGCACAAATTATCTTCAGGAGGGTCTTCCTCCTTCTCTCTAAAAGAAAAGAGGCAAACCAACAGCTTTAAAAAAATGGAGAAGGCACTGTTCTCTTCTGTCACTTGCACTTAGTTCATTAAGCAAAGCATGCTGTAGAAGACAGAAATGGAAAGCAGTCCAAACTCTTCCCAATTTTGTAATTAAAAGGTGACAAAATAAGAGGTTTTATCCAAGTCTTGCTCACATAGCTGTAATCTATCTTCTATTACAACAGGATCACAGATTTTATCTAAATTTACAGGCTGAATTCTCTATGTATGCTTTTGCAGTGTAAAACCAACACATACTAGATAAAGGATGGGAAGACTTGAATTAGCCTAGACACTGTCTGACAGCAAACTATACTTAACAATTAACAATATCCTCTCTACTAATTACATCTTGTCTTGGCTTGAGTGATAGCTGCAATTTCTTTGCCTTTGGCATGATGGGAGTAAGATCACCTGTACAAAGAACAGCACCAACTTAAAAGTGATTCAGCACTGGATGGTTCTTTTTTAATTACTGATTACCAACTGAGACTTGAGAACTGACTAGACACTCACACGTTGTCTCAACTGCAAGGAGTTGTTTGAACTCCCTTCACAGCCGTCTACATAATGTCTACACAAGGATACCTCACACCGAGTTCCCTTCTATCAGGTTTATAGATTAGGGAGTGACCTATTTTTCAAAGGTTTGTTGACATAACTAGATTAATCTACATGTTTTCTTCTTGCTAATACATGTAAAACTACATAAGTGAAAAGTAATTTTTTTTCAGCTTGTATGGTGTTTATGGTCTCTCCAATAAGGAGTTTTGTCAGTACCTCTCTCAGGGTAGCTAAGCAGATCTTTATATGAAAATAATTGACCTATCTCAGAATTAAACTAATATACAAGGTTACCCAAGACAACCATTCTGACACGTTACCAGATCCTGCAACATTACTTGTGGTTAAAATGACAACAAACTCCACAAACATCTTTACGATCAGGATGGGCATACAGATGCATCCTGACAGTAAGACAGCTGAAATTTTCAGCCCGATCTAGACTTATTTTATGCAATCTGTCAATGCATAAACAAACACTGGTGCCCTTCATATGTTAAATTCCCAGGATCGCAAGATGCCACCCGCCGTCGGGGCAGCCCGGCCCTAGGGGCTCCCAGCATAGAGGCTGTGAGGCGCCGAGGCCTGCCGGCTCCGCCTCCCCAACGCTGTGGGAGGGCGCGGAGATGTGGGCTAGTG
>NW_009609590.1:0-1066 GCF_000690535.1 Cariama cristata
CCAGTACAAGGATAGGATGATCACAACTAATTATTGCATTCTCTGTGCTTTAAGCTGACTTTAAACAACAGAAAACTCTGGTGCTTGTCATAATATTGTTACCAAAGAAAGTTTGACAGGAGCAGGGGTGACGTCTTAGAGTTCATGTTGTCATTGTTTTTGCATCGGATTATAGTCCAGTGAGAGGTAAAAACTAGGAGAAGTTTTGATTCTTCAGATTCTGAGGATATAAAGCAATGCCTACAGGGAAAAGTATTTCTGTAATGAGATACTCTAATAAATTCAGTTAATTGAAAAAGATTTCAAAGAAAGGAATTTGTGTTTTTATTTCAAGGATTAGTTCATACTGCAGTAAATGAAGGAAGTCAAGTCTATGTATTAAGTTCAAACGTTAATAATCTTTCGAATTTGGTCGGTAGGCAGAATATTAACATTCATAATTATTTATTTCCTGTCCCAATCTTTCTGTAACTTCTCTTACAGTGTTTGTGACTAAAAGCTCTCTTAAATATATTGCTTAGTGTGTAAATTCCTCCACATAGTTCTTTAAATTAATTTGCTTACTGTTGTGGTCTGATCCAGATATGTGCAGTGCATTTCTAGTTCTGAAATTTCTGGCTTTTATGTGGTAACTAATTAGCAATTAACTGTAAATAATGCAGACAATGGTGATTTTTAGGAAACAAGAGGTTTACTTAGTAGATATAGCTAAAAATGCTCTTTAAAGAAATCTGATGTTATAAATTCCCTCAGTTTTGAGGTGGTAATAATTTACAAAGGATTTTTTCTTTAGCTTACAAGATAGAGTGAAAATGGTAGTTTAATAAGGAAAGAAATAATTAAAACTTCTCTTACTATAATTATAAGGAAGCAACAGTAATATACCTTCAGCTCCTTCTTTTATTGTACCAACCTTCACTCTTGTTACGAAAAGATGTAACAGGCAGTGGTCGTAGCCCCTTTTTCCTGTGTCAGACAGTGTGCTCTCCTGTAGAGGAGTACCTGTGAAAGAATACCATGTAGCAAAAGCTCCCATTGTATTCTTCTGCTGGCATCTTGCATTTTG
>NW_009609591.1:0-201 GCF_000690535.1 Cariama cristata
GCTGCAGCGTGCCCAGGCCCCAGAGCTGCAGGAGCGCAGGGCCCTCGTGGAGCCCAGCCACGCTGTGCGTCTCCTCCATGCTCCCGTGGCAGTAGACAGCCACGTACTGAGAGGTCGCTGAGCCCTCCGGGGACGGGCACCACTCCATCGCCCACACAGGGCCGCCCACAAAGAAGGACACGTCCAGGCGCTCCTCGTGGG
>NW_009609592.1:0-213 GCF_000690535.1 Cariama cristata
CCCCCAGCCCCTCTCCTCTCCCCCAGCCTCTCCCGCCTGCCCTATCCTGGGGACACCCAGTGGCACCCAGCGATTCCCCCTCCATGCTGAGGAGCCATTAGCACTTTTATTAAAAACACAAAACAATTATAAAATAATGATTTCAGAGGGTTTTAAAATAATGCTTCCAGCCTGCTGGCGTGGCTCGGTGTCCCCGCAATGCCGGTACGGCAG
>NW_009609592.1:238-998 GCF_000690535.1 Cariama cristata
TCCAGCTGGCCCCAGCTCCAGCCCTTGCCCTCAGAGCAGACAGGTCGCCTGTTGGAAAAGAAATCTTCCAGCCTCGCCGTCAAACGGAGCCGAGTGACAGTGGGTCATCCCACGGAGAAGCCCCCTTTTTCCGACAGTCTGATTAAATGATGAGCAGACCTGTGGGTCATTGAGTTGTGCGGAGCGCGAGGCTGTGCTGCTGAGCCCTGCTTTTGAGGCAAATCTGCAGCAATCCCGCTCAGTGCCTCTGTCTCAGAAACCGCATTTCGGATGCTGGCTTTGGTGTCCAGTCATTCTGCCCATGGCACGCTCTTGAATCAGAACCAGCACAGGATCAATGACCAGCATGCAAAATGGTGGCACAGCATCGCTGGAGGTGCCGTGGCTACCTGGCTGGCTGTACCAACGCCGGTGCTGTTACTGTGTGTGCTCAAGTGTTTCCAGCAACAGCATGAGTCCTTGGGGCTGTGGGTGAGCGGAGGTTCACCGTGACGCTGTCGGTACTGTCAGTGTGATGCATCCCTCTCTTGCAGGGACAGATGAGCGTCAGGAAATGGTTTACAAGTCTGAGGTGTTAGGCGATCTGGTAATTCACCTTCCTTAGTAGGAAATCTAGAAAACAAACTGCAGAAATTCCACATCAATCTCTCTGTGCTCAGTGCAGGAAGAGGATAAAGTGTAGTCATATATCTGATTGTAGGACTGCTCCATTTAGGTTTAATTTGAGGGGGACTTTCCTTCAAATCCATACGAAAAATAG
>NW_009609592.1:1022-1498 GCF_000690535.1 Cariama cristata
TATTTTTGAAGTTAACACCTTAGCAGGACTCAAAAAAGCGCTGTGCATACAGGGAAGTTCTGTCAGAGTAGATGAAATGTGTGAGGAGCCTTCGCCACGTCCTCCGGAGGAGAAGAGCCTCTCTGGCACAGGGCAGCTGTCGCGGGGCACTAGCCCTCGTACTTCAGCTTCCGATTTTAGGAATGTAATTGTGATCATTCAAATACTGTTCTGATGTACGGAGCGTGAATCCCAGACAGGTGGCCTCTCATTAAGTAGAAATGTATATAGTATTCTTTTCCATGTTTTACACCTGCCTACAAAAATTGTTGGAAAAAGAATATAAGCTGTTTGTAAAGAAATAATATTACCTTCATGACCAAACCTACCTTTTATTTGCTCATAATTTTCTGAAAATCACAGATGCGATGTGGTTGGAAGAGACCTCTGGGATCATCACGACCCTTTGGCCTCACACCACCATGTCCACCAAACAA
>NW_009609592.1:1729-18152 GCF_000690535.1 Cariama cristata
GGTCTCCCCTCAGCCTCCTCTTCTCCAGACCAAACCCCCCCAGCTCCCTCAGCCGCTCCCCATCAGACTTGTGCTCCAGACCCTTCCCCACCTTCGCTGCCCTTCTCTGGACTCGCTCCAGCACCTCAAGGTCTCTCCGGTAGTGAGGGGCCCAAACCAAACACAGCACTCGAGGTGCGGCCTCAGTCTTGTGGACTGACAGTTGTCATGCACAAAGGCGAATTCTGTTGGACTTATCAAATTGTGAAAATAAATTGCACCAGCTTTTCACGTTAAAGGCAAACAGCTTCCATTGTTCCACAGACAGCTCAACGGCCGCTGACCAATGCAACTTCATGCTTCGAGGTGAGTGACTCCAGCAATTTCTATAATCTGGAAAGAAAGCGAAAGAAAAACTCAGTTTCCTAATTAAATTAGAGTAAACTTAGAGAGCATTCAGAAATGCCTCCTATATGTATCTGAAGGGAGATTGCTAAATAATGTAGTCAAAAATCCATGCAGTTTTTCACCACTAAGTCCACGTGTTTTAGCCACAGTGCTAAGTCTGTTTTTTTGATTTTTTTTTTATTTTTTTTTAGAAAAATAAGAGGAAACGAGGAAAAACAAAACATATAATACCTTTAGCAAGGGTGCATGTTTTATAGCACTTGGTAGGTAGTATCATACAGATCCTGCTCTCAACAGCGAAAGAAGTAGTTACAAAGCTGGCATGGAATAATACGATTGAAACAGTTAAACAGGAAATCCATGGATAGTATGCATGTCCATTACTGGATATAATGACAGAAACTGCTGCAAGAGCTGTTGTTCCTATCAGCATTCACTGGGATGAGGAAGCAGAAGTTCAAATCACTTTAAAATGTGTAAGTTACTTCTTACTCTGAAGAAAACAGAGAAAGAAGAAATAACCACTTTCCCTGCAATGCAAAAAACTTCATCTGCTTCTGGTTAAGTCCTCAACCATTAGCTGTCCTTTTCTGTGTACCCCTGAAAACATTAACATTGCCGATTTTCTGACATTTGTGATCTTAGCACAGTTTGTTACATACTTTCAACAACTCAATCTGTCCTGGAAAAGAATCTGAGGAAAAGTCATGGACCTTAGGAAAGTCTGAAATTCTGAGTGAAATCTGGAGTTTTGCAACTCAACTTTATTTCCATAATGAGAAAGTCAATCTCTCACAATTTTAGATCACCAAACAACATTGTTAATAATGATCCCATGCGCAAAGCACATTCAGAAGTCACCTAATAGAGGATTATAAGGAGAACACAGTGTGTCAAGAGCTGTATGTCATCAGGTTCAGAAGCCATGGTCTGTGGACTCCAGGTATTGCACAGCTAGTGCCATTGGGCACGGTTTAATCAGAGGTTACTCAACACTTCGTAGATGCTTTGGGGTCTACAGAGGGGTTGGAAAGGAGTGCTGGAGTTTTGAGGCAGTTTTGAGGACTGAGGGAAAGTTCTAGGTGATTGCAGGTAGGAAAAAGGATCTCTCCCTTTGGCTGCTCAAGGTAATTTCTTTCTAGGGGCTACAGGCTTCCTCGCCCCCTTGTACCATCTACTCCCACATCCATTGCAAGAAGCAACTGTTCTTCTTTGTTGGCTTGTTTAGCTTGGAGGAGGCTGAGGGGAGACCTGATCGCTCTCTACAACCCGCTGAAAGGAGGGGGTGGCCAGGTGGGGGTCGGCCTCTTCTCCCAAGAAACCCGTGACGGGACAAGAGGACATAGTCTGAAACTGCGCCAGGGGAAGTTCAGGCTGGAAATGAGGAGGCATTTCTTCCCAGAAAGGGTCGTTAGGCGTTGGGATGGGCTGCCCAGGGAGGTGGTGGAGTCCCCATCCCTGGAGGCGTTTAAGAAAAGACTGGAGGTGGCACTTGGTGCCATGGTCTAGCTGACATGGGGTTGTTAGGGCTAAGGTTGGAATTGATGATCCCAGAGGTCTCTTCCAACCTAACTGATTCTGTGATTCTCTTTTTTCCATAGCCTCTGTTCATCTTCCAGGCAGAAAAAGTCCAACCAGAAGAAAAAAATCCAGAGGACTGCCCCTTCCTCCCTTCTCTGGGGCTTTCTTATCCTCCTCCTGAGGACCAGGAGTCTGTCCAGGACTAACTGCAGGGACAGGCTGGTGGCTGCAGATGCCATGAACACCCTCGCCTCTTCCTGGCAGCCCCTGGCCAGGCAGGAGCCATCTCAGGTTTACCTATAGGTAAACCAGGCGAGCTGCCACTCCTGGGAATCTAATTTGTCTATGCTTTCAGCCAACTCCAAAATTCCTTAATAACTTCAGCAGTATATTTTACTGCTCACTGTGCTTCCTCTATGAAGGGAAATGAAATGCCAGTCTTGTATCAGGTGAAGTTCGTGGTTAGGTAACAGAGGCAAACTTTGGCAAACAGCCCTTTGTACTCAATCTCAGCATCATCTGTAATTAAAATGAGAAACATATAAATGATAGGTGAAGTAAGCCTGGACCTTACCATAAGCTGGCAGCCAGCAGGTGGTTTTGTGGCTAACAATTCAGGCTTTCTCTATGGTCATAGTCTGGTGATAATCCTACTTTTTACGAGTGTGAAAAAGGTTCACAAAATGTGAGCCATGGCCACTACAGATCTTGAGACAAGAAGAGGTTAGTATTCACTGCACTGAGACGTTACTGGCACAGCGGGATGTAAGAATATTCCCAAAGCCAAAGATGAAATTCATACCCATCTTTCAGAAGCAAATACCACTCTTCTACATAGATGATACTAGATCATACTCCATTTGTGTGTTGTTTCCTGCCCTGTGGCTGCCTCGTTATGACTCAGTTGTTCAGGAGCACAATGCCATCAGTCTCTGTCGGTGATGCTTTCTCTACGGCAACACTTTTCCACATTGCTGTTGGATGCTGCACAGACCATGTCGTGACTCTGCAACCATTCTCACCTCTGGAATATTCTCCAGAAGTCATTGATTAGTTATCGGCCTTGTTTCTGGTAAGTGTTTTCTGTTTCAGACACACTCTTTTCCCACCAATATGAAATCTGTTCTCTAAATCAGTGTTTATGCTACTGTGAGATGGCTTAGTGGGAATGATTTCTTCACTTGTGATCTGTCTGCTTTGACTGACACTCAGCGCAGTGATCAGCCTTTCGGAGTATATAAATCTGTGAATGTGAAAGTATGAATGTGAAAGGCTGAGGAGCAGAAGGGACTACCCGAGTCACTGTTTCCAGTCTCCTGCAAGGCGTATTATCGTGTCATCCCTTCTAGAAATCTGTAAATGCTCCTTTATAAAACTGGTCAGAACATTAGGTAGAAGAACAACTAGCAGTTATAAACTTTTATATGTCCAGCCTAAATGTCTGGTGGCTGGAGTGTTCCCTGTTTAAATTTGTCTGAACATTTTCCTGTATCTAAGATATCTTCTTCCTGCTCTTATCACCCAATCTGTTTATAGACTGCACGTATTCTTAGCCTTCATTTTCCTGGATAATCAAGCCAGGCTCTTCCACTCTCCGAGTTCTTTGTTCAGCTGGTCAACATTGTTGTTAATCACAATAGGACAGAGACTACATCTTGAGGCCATTCATTAGTTACCTACTTCAGCCTAATAACTTTCCTTTTCAACACGACTCTTAACATATCCTAGTAAACTATTCATCTTCCTTAATACTTTCACATCTTCTCCAGATTAACCAATACGTTATTGTTTGATACAGTGCTTTACTAAACCCCAGATACCTGGGATGCATGTCTTCTTATAGGGTGAACTCTCTTACCAAGCCAGGATTTCTGGTCACTCTGGCATGATCCATCTTCAGCAATCAATGTTACCTTTTGTCTTATTCTGCCATTTACTTTATGTCTTTAACATACGATTCTTTCCAAACTTGTTCTAAAGGCCAACACATCAGGAGAGCCAGCCTTCACTAGTCCAAGTTGCTTTTTATGTGTAACTTAATGCACCACTTTGTAGAGAATTGGGGGAATGTAGATTTTATCATCCCCCTGATTTGAAAACTCAGTCCAGCTCCAAGTCAGGCCTGGAGGAATGCCACAGACACCTCACTGTCTCCCCAAGAGCTGCTGACCCAGCCAAATCATTTTGGCTTCCTTCTCATTTCTTTGCAGTCCACCCCATCATTTCAGATGCTGCTCTTCAGACCGCCTGTCTCGCAGTATCTTACATCTGTATTTTTCCTTCGACTGCCCATCCTAACCTGACACTTTTTTAACCACTATGATATCTTCATTTACCTGATTTTTAAAAAAATTCCTATGTACTGTCAGTGCTGATTTCACTCTACCCTACAGGATAAGTATGGATGCAAAGGCTGACAGACAAGATATTTGCTGGGAAATAGAACCTTACATATTGATCTCATTTGTTTCTGCTGCGGTTGGGTGCATGGCATTTTACTGGGAGACACTTATCCTATGTTGCCTTCACACATTTTTTCCATTCTACTCCCACATACCTCCCGTAATGTCACAACTCTTTCTTTATTCAAATTCTGCAAGACTCATTGATAGTGTGATACAAAGAACTGTCATGGTTTTACCTATGGATGATGGACAGAAGTCTTCTGTTATTAAAAACCATGTGCATCTTGTTCCTCTCCTAAATCATACCTAGGTGGTATGTCACTAGGGGTGACGGTTTGGGGCAAATTTTTTCATTATTTCAAAACCAGCTAAGACATTGTTGGTGATTTAGATGCTGGTGACAGCTCAAAAAGATTAGATTATTGGCCAATATAGCAAGAAACATTTACTCCTTTAATTCTTGTTAAATATAACAAAATATATACTCTATTAGCATATCATATGATAGACATGCTAATTTCTATACCAATAATTTTTAATAAATCTACCACTATTTGTGAAATATAACAAAATGCTTGCTTTATATCCATGCGGTGGGAAAGGGAAACCTTTCAGAAGGTCTGCTTTTCTTCTGCCTAGTTTAACATAGATGCTTTTTATCCCTCTCCCTCTAGGAAAGAGCAGAAGTCCATCTTACTCAATGCCCTGTCTCTAAGAGTAGTCAAATGCTGATTTCTATAGAGGAATGTAAGTATATGTTGTGTTATTCCCCGCGTGCTCTTCCAAGATCCAAACATTTTCAGCTGGGGGCCTCTTGTGTTGCTTTGGATGTGCTCTGACAATAGGATGCTCTATGAGCCTAGTGTTAAAGAGTTTTTCAGGAGCTTTTTCAGTTAGGATCAAAAGATCCTTTCAAGAGGGTTTTTTTAGCCTCTAGTTATACTTCTCTTGCTGAATTTTAGGACAAAAGTAGGTATTTTAATATTAAAAAATACTTAAAAATTTACTTTAGCAGTGTTTTCAAAAAGGCTTAAACCAGATCTGTTCATAAAAATACATATTGGGAAATTAATTATTTGATGTGCACAAGGTCTCCTTTGTTTCTGTGACTCTCAAGCAGATAGCTATGGAAAACCAGATGACTCTTCTCACATTGTTGAGTGATTTGTCTGATTTTGCTGGAAAATTGTAACCTTTTAACGAGTGACTGTTACCCTCTCACAAGCCCTTGCCAGGCTTCTGAAAGTCGTTTTTAGCCATTTATAAGCACCCCAGTGCTTTTCAGTACATAGAGTTTTTCCACTAACGTTGAAGGACAAGGTTTTTACTTGATGCCAGGACTGCTAATTTCTGCCGTTAATGCCTACCATGCTTTTACTATTTGTCTGTTGCTAATTAAACCCATGATTTTCCCAGCTATGTATTATATGCTGAATTTCACAGGACAGCAAGGGTGGGGGAGGAAGGCTAAGTCAAATTGGTTAAGTGGTGTTAGGGTCTGTGCATGTCTAAGAATTTGCTGTTATTTTTTACTATACCTAGCACTGCAGTTTATGGTAGAAAATCCTATTGAACAAAAGATGTCATATTACTGAGCAATAAGTAAGAACTACTTAGGTTTCCAGATCTCCATCTATCTGATTACGTGATGCAAAAGTAAGAATAGAACCACATAAAGCTGTGTGTTTTACAAGGAATACTCCTATTTCCTGTGATGAGTTTTTGATATCGTGTAAGAAAATGACCCATCTTATCTACAAAGGTATTTTCCCCTTATTTGATGTCAGAAGGAAGGAAACCCCCAACCTGTCCCCACTGAGGCATCCCACAGTACCTATAATAATTCACACTATGTTCTTGTGCCTTTTCCTATGTGAGAAAACTTTCCCTTCGATTTAATATTCAAGGTGTGCATGAGTATATATAGGCAGCATGTGGCGTTAAAAAGGCATAAATCAAACATAGCTTTCCTGGAAGCAAAAATGCTGTTGCTCTGTATCTTCTTATTGAGTTGCTGCTTATCTGGCTCAATGGGAAGTGCAACAGAAGAATTTAAAGCAAACTTCAAGGCTCTAGTGGATCTAGCGAACAAGGAGGTGGGTCATTATCTTTTCTTCTTCATTTTCTACAGTTCTTTTGATGGAAGTATAAAATCGAGTCTGGGCTAGTTTCAGCTCTAGTTTGTGTGTCCTGTGTTTTGTTTGCTAAACTTGAGATGCTGAAGGCACTGCATGTCAACCTTCCCTCAGAAGCTGGTGCTGCAATTGTTTCCCCGAAGGAAGTTCAGAAATAGAAAATCTGATGAAGACGATATGTAGTTAGAGATGCTTAACAATGTGACAGTCACTTAGAAGAGAAATACTTTCTAACACTATTTTATTTTTTTAAATTTTAGACCTTCTTTCCAGCACCTGAATTTTCGGGTAGATTTCAGGTAAGACTTTTAAAGCCTCTTTATTACTGCTGTTGTTAATCATTTGAAAAATGATGATGCTTTATAGCAGATCTTGAGAAAGAGAGAGAGTTAGACTACTAAAAAAGACCGAATCTCACAAAAAGGGAATGCATGTGCTAACAGCATGTTCACGAGCGGTTCTGTCAAATTCAGTGACGTTCCTTGTATGCAAAAAGTTATGGAAATGAATAACAAATTCTAAGACCATGGTCCCTGAGACTTGGTTACGCTCCTACTGAAGGCAATCTCAGGAGTTCTCACAGGGAGCTTAATACTGGGGCTGTTCTCAACATTACTGCGTGAGCTGCAGACCCTGGATGTGACCTGCTGTAGTTTAGAACAGAGGGCGGTGAACATGGTTAGTACTGGAAACGCTAAAATGCCCTCATCTCTCGGCAAACAGACGAGTGGAGTGTTTGTTATAAAGCATAATGGAGTTTGTCTCCAAAGGAAGCAATTTGCAGGCATAAGAAGTTATCATCTCACACAGCCTTGTTGATCGGTGGCTTGCAGCCTGTGGTCTGCAGATTTCTCAGGCTCTGTGAACTGAAAAAAGGTTCATGAAAAATAACTAAGAACGGGCAGTCTGCTGTTGGGAGACCTTATCTTTAGAGAAAAAAAATGTTTAGAGTTTGCAGCTTTGAAGAAGGTGAAGAGCAGCACTTTATAGACAGGAGTATGGTGCTTCTGTCCTTCCTCACCGAGATGGTAGCTGTGAAAGGCAATTAGTGGCAATTAGCAGATCTAATCTGCTTGGGCTTCTCAGTGTGATTTTGATAAAACTGGAACCCCAATGGATTTTAATCCTCTTTTACAACTATTTTCCCTGTTTTTCCATTATAATGATTTTTTTGATGTTACACGCTTTTTTCTCTCCTGCTCTAGACTTTTATCAAATCCCAGAAAACATAGGAAAGTACTCCTTTCCCCAATTGTACAGAAATAGAGTAGACAATAGGTAATTTCTGTTTCTGCTGTGCATGCAGTTAGTTATTGAATTTAATGAAAGATAAAATTTAACTTATTTGGCAGAATATAATTTTGCTGCTGTTTGATTTTTATTTTTTTTTTAGTGCAACCGTGTTCCCTGTTATCTTGAAGGAATCATAGAATGGTTGAAAGTTTGCCAAGCTTGCCTTACGAATGATCAAATGAGAACGTACGTTTCTCTGATGGAAAAAAACAAGGACCACATAATATCAACTTTAAATAAAGCACGTACAGTAAGTTTCTCATCAGTTATTTATAGTGATTAAACAAGTAAAATATGACATTACTGTGAATGGACTGCTCATTTGTTTTCAGAACATATGAAATTAAGCAACTCGGCATCCTAGTCAACTAAAATCAACAGCAAAATTTTGATGCCATCTCCGTACACTCTTAATTTCGCACTGCTGAGCATTATGGCTGCCGCTCAGCAATGGTTTTAGAGAAAATTCTTACCTGAAATTCATAGAGTCTGGATGGAAGTTACAGTTTTCTAAAAGATGCATCGCCCTTAGATAAATCCTGGCCTTGTCATTAGCCAGAAGATCAATAAGAAAAGGCCCTAAGCCACATCTCAGTAAGCCGTTAGCCAGGGAGAAGTATTCCCGATTCTCAAAAGTCTTCTCTCTATTCATTCGTGAAGATCTGTTTTTTCCATCTGATTAAATATCGCCTTGAACAACCACTGACGTCTCCGCAGCAATATTCTTTTTTTATTATCTCCCTCATTATCACTATTATCTGTTGTTGTTATTATTCTTCTAGAAACCTGAGAAAGATGGATCCTGTCGGATGACAGAGATGAACCCGCAGGGTGCCCTGAAGCGCTACGAGAGGTTGTTTCAAAAGCTGAACGAGCACTGCTAGAAACCCTGCTGATGGGTGCTGGCAACCCAGCTCGTCGGCGACGGCTTCTCCCCAACACTAGAGCCGGTTCTGATGGAATGCTGCAAAGCTGCCACATTAACATGAATGTTTTGTATGTGTATTATCAGATATTTATGTCACATTGCAGGTATTAACATATTTATTTAATTTATAGAGAGCTTTTATATTTGTACAGAGTCCTAATGTTCAAAGTGATAATGAATAAAAGAACGTAAAATTATTAATTTTATCGTGGGTTTTGTGCACTGTAATAAATAGAGTATATGTCAAGGCTTGAATAAAACTATGTGAGTGAAATTAAAAAAATACAGATTAGAACGCAGATCCATTAACGTGCTCTCCTGCAGACATTTACAAAATTGTCAGAATCTTTATTTTCTGAAGGCAGGAGAAAAAAAAAAAAAAAGAGAAAAGGCTGTCTTCTAAATATGTGCATAATTAAGTTTGAAATCAGCATGTTTTCTGATTCTCCAACAAAACTGCAGTGCAGTATGCCTGCACGATACACATTCTTTATTTATTTAATATATTTATTGTGACAGCAGATCATATTTATTGTAATATTAATCCAGATTTATTTTCAAGCCATGTTGTCTTCAAACTTTGGAGCAAAGAGTGAGGAATTTGCGTTTGCTGTCTCAGTGCCAGGCCAAAATGAGACATTGAGCAGGTCTCTCGGGTTATTGCTGTAGAAAAATGTTAACGATAATTGTAACAACAGAAGCAATGGTGGTAGTAAAGGATGTCTAATTTAGGCTGGATTTGGCTTTTTTCGCAGGATTGCCTTAAGCGATGTTTTTCATGAAGTGAAGAATGTATTTGTGAGTTACTTTTCCTAAATAAAGATACTACATTTTTCTAGAATCTGAAGTGTCAGAGGAAAATGACACTTTTGCCTACGTACGGAAGCGTACATTGGTTTCCAAATGAAATGCAGTGGGTTCAGCGAGCTGGCTTTTGGGGCATGAAGTAGTTTGAGGATCTGCCCAGCCAGGCATTTCATAAGTTTTAAGTCAAAGGTACTTGGCATAGATGTATTTTGGGGAAGTCATAGATCGTCGCCAAGGAAGTAAACCACAGGAACAAGTAATTGAGCATAATTACGTCCAAGGAACCAGGAGGTTTGTGAAGATCATAACAGACAGACGAGACGTGACAAGTAAAGAAATGAAAGGGTGCACAGCGAAGTGATTCCTGTTGTGGTGACTGAGAAAAGTCAGGATGAAACCAGACACTGTTATCAGCAGTGTGACAGTGGCTCGTCCATTGGGTTGTGAAACTAATAAACCTTAGCCAGAGCAAATAAATACAGCGGTAAAAAGGAAAGGCAAAGGACGCTGTCCCACAAGCCAATGCCCGTGCCGTTAGTCACTGCTGGAGGTTTAGTAAGAGCGGGTAACAGCAAAACATTGAATTTTGAAAGAACCAAACATGAGAAAGTACCTCTCTAAACAGTGCCCTTCCAATGCAGCTCCTAAGGAAACGCCGGCACATCCCTGGAGATGCGATAAGGTGGGAAACCTGACCCATACAGAGGAGGTATTAGGTACCTGAACGACAGCTTTCACAAGTAACTGTAAATGATGCATGACTGCTAAAACTGATGCAAGGCTGGAGAGCATCATTTTTTTCTTTTATTTTATGGTTCATTCCAGCTTTCTGCCTAAAAGTGAAAAATAGCAGCAAAATCAGCATTTTACCGCAATGTTTGCAGAAATGATATAATTTAATCAAAACCAAAAAAAAAAAAAACCCCTTTCAGCCAATCATTGCTGAGTGACTGTAACGTTACTACAGGCCATGCTAAAAACTCCCCTTTCCTTCCAAACCATGCTAAAACACGTTAAAGTGTCAGCTATAATGTGATGTACCTGTGGGTGGGGACTGTATCGCTCACCCATGCCAAGCTAAACCTCACGAGGCCAGCACAGACGAATGCTACTGACTGCTTAAAAGACCACACCGGAGCTTAATTAACTAATTAAGCAGAAGAGATCTCTAATTACAGCATATTTTAATGCAACCTTGCGTCAGCTCAGCTCATACCTACACACGTATTCTTTCACTGTTCCTTCGCGTTACCTTGCGGTGGGTCCGTCCGTCCACGCATGGCAGAGCACAGGGAAATCTGTTTTCTTTCCATTTTGCTCTTCTGGAAGCGTTTTACTTCCTGCATTAGTACAGGTTAACAGAGTTTGAAGCATCTGTAATTCCCATTTTATGCTATCTGCGCTTCAGGAATGCTACTGCCAGGACTAAAAGACAATTTAGAGTCCTTGGGAGCATTTTAAAATACCCTGAGTGGGATAAATTGATTTTTGGTGTGCTGCCAACACAGCGCACCATCCGTTTGCCATCTGGCCAACCTATTGAACAGTCATTTCAGAAGAGAAAGGAAAGATGCTGTTTCAAACCAGAGTCATCAAGGCACCTGAACGAGGTTCTCAGGAGCCCTGGGAGGGGAAGGCAGTACGTGCGAGGGCAGGGGAAGTTACGAGGCTGGCTGTGCAACCTTTAAAATTCACATTCAACATATACAATGCTGTTCACCTCGGTGAGTGAAGAGGAAAAGCCTTAAGGCTTTCATTTTCAAGATGTATGGGCAAAAAAAAAAAAAAAAAAAATATCAAACTGGGGCAGAGCCTGCTCTCGGGAAGGTCTCTCGCTGCGTGCAGAGGGCAGCCCGCATCGAGGCAGAGTGCGATGTGCGAACTAAAACCCAGCGCATTTCTTCCACGATAAAAATCAGAAAACAAAGAAACAAAAAACTAGAGACAAACATACTGAATTGTTTAAGCTGAAAGAACTATAATCACAGGTTTCTGAGCTCCTACCAGTTTCATTTTCTGGCTGGGGGAGCCTCAGGATTTTAGAAACCAGAAGAGATGTTGGGGCTGCCGGAAGGAACTGCTGAGATCCGAAGAGGTGAGCATCCCACCACTGCTCCTCTGCCACGACACCTCAGGGAGTTACAGGACAATGGTTTAGATTCTTTTTTAACTGTTCCGGCTACCATTCCCACTGACATTTCCCATGACGCTGAAAAGCTTTCTAGTACAGCCTGGGCCGCGGTCCTGCCTTTGCTCTGGACTGGGGCAGAGGGCGAGCAGCAGATGACATCCGCATTTTCATTAGTTTTGGCTGAGTCCTGAGCAACAGCTGGCTCCTCCGGGTCGTCTTCCCTTCCCTGGCTTTCCTCTTCTCTTCTGCCTTTCTTTTTCTCTATAGGAAGTGTCCCACATCGTGCGACAGCTCAGTCAAGCTGGTCTTAGGGTGGCATCTGACAGAGTCCCACTGACGGCGGTGTCCGGTGCTCGACAGGAGCCGTGCTGCTCTCCTCGCCTCCCTGAGCAACTCCTGCCCTGGATCGCCTGTAAGACGCAGCAGTAATGGACTGCAAATAAAGAAGTCCAGGTCATCTGGGCAGCGTGTTCTCTTTCCTTCCAGGTGCCTTTAACACCACCGAGGAGCCTGGCAAAACCAGGCGTTTCTTGCTACGGATCACCTTGTGCGGAAAAAGGGAAAATCTGTGAAAATAAAAGCCTTGGTTAGTCCTTGCATTTAAAAGCATTTATGCTTTTGTGCTGCATTTGGTAATACATACTTAGTACATGATGTATGTTAAGTAATTAGTACATACTTAATAAACCTTACTACTAAACAAACGCTGTAAAAACCAGTCAGAGCATCGTTCCCAGTGTACCCCTGACCCCGTCCGCATCTGCGTGGCAGGCTCTGATCTCCCCAAGCAGAGTTAAAACCTTTCTCCCCCCAAAAAACCTGGTCAGATACTGCCCATGGCGCTTCCAGAAAGCAATCACTCCCACGGGCCGTTACAGATCTGTAAACGATATTCCTCCTAAGAGCCTGTTTCCTAAGAAAAGATTTTACTTCATGTAATTTAGGTCAAGACTGGTCTTTACAAAATTTCTCAATTTCCCTGGCTTGGGACTGGCCTTTGAACAAGCACCAGAGCAGTTTCGGTGGCAGAGGTGCTCCAGGAGCTGCCCTACGGAGCGGCACTGCTTCGGGATGCTCTTCCAGCAAGAACAAAGGCCAGGGGTTTATCTTTTACCTCCGCTGCACGAAGCAGGATTTCTGCTCGCTGCTGGAGCATCCCAGCCTGGTTTTGCACGCGCGTAGGTACCCCGCTTCACCAGCCGCCCGAGCAAGGGGCATGCACTGGCGGGAGGCAGCAGATAGGTATGTATTCCTTCCCTAAAGACTGTGAACATGGCTCAAGGCCCCCTGCTAGTGACCCGCTTTTTGCACTTACCTGGCTTTTCTCTATTACTGCCTGTTAGAGGTGAGAGTACAACTAAAGGTTAAAAGAGTCTCTACAAGGCCAGGAGATGGGTCAGTCTGAGGTCAGAAAATTGGAGAGGATAGGAGAAAACTCAATTTCAGCTGGACTGCTTTAAACTAAGCCCCCAGCACAAAATATTGAAACGTAACCACTGTCAGAAAGCATTTCAGAGCATTTCTGCAGGTTAGTAAAAGTGTATTTGTACTCTAATAGAAACGACAGCAGGTGGCTTGGAGCCCTCCTGCTCGTCTCTGGGCGCTGGGCTGGATCCAGCTCAGGAGGAGGCAAACCCTGCGGTCCCGAGCGGCCCTGCTTTCCCAGGAGCGGAGAGAAGAGCCGGTCAGGAGGGGTTCCCACAAACCACGGGTGCAGCTTTTTATGTGGCCAAATACGTGGCGCTGGCTGCAGCTGAAATCCATAGGGAGCCACAGAGCATCTGCTCAGGTAGGACATGGCAGCCACTTCAGAGGTGCCCAGGAAACACTTGCCCTTAACGAACGAGACATAACATTTACTAATGAGGCTAACTGATGAAGTGTAGTTTCCACATGCAAGATTACATTAGTCTAAAGCTGCCCATTTATTAGGGAGGATTTAAAAAACAAGATACGGTCTCCAAAGCCCCATCATCTCCTCATACATCTACCCTGCTCTTTCAGATAAGGGAGAAAAAGGACACAATGCAGAGTCTACCACAAATGTCACTCTGCCCTAGGGCTCCGTATACCCCCCTACATTTGTCCCATTTACCACCGAAACACCCACACGCACCATTTCATAGTGCATCCCCTTGACAGCACCCATGGGCTGCACACCCCGGCCAGCAGCGCTGGGGCACCAGAAGACCCCCCTTGGACACCCCTCGCTCCTTACACCTCAGGACAGGAGGGGTGCGGGTGGGGGCAATCGCGGAGGGCTCCTCACCCCGCAGCACCCTGAGCGTTACCTGCACCCTGCAGCACTGCTCCCACCGAGTCCTCCACCACCCCTGGGACCTGCCCCGGCAGAGGAGCGGAGGTGGCTTCCAACAACCATCGCTGTCTTCGGAGGGGAAAAACGGTCTAGGAAATGAAGTCTGTTCCCTGATTTTTGGAAATTTCCATTTTCTTGAGCCTGGCAGGCTAGAGAGGTACAAGTTACTGCACCATAGCCATGCTGCATTTTGTACTTGCACCAGTAAAGAAACCTTATCTGAGCATCGTAACTTCATGCTTATCTAGATGAAGGAGCTAAACCAGCTACTGCAAACAGTTGCAGCTTCCAGCTAATGATACCAGCAAAAAGAGGCGAAGGTGACAGTAGCATACAATAGCTTGCTATGGTTCCCGTGTGCCACTTCAGGTCCACCTCCTCTGGGCACCGCAGTGTTTCAAGCTGCCGTGGTTTCTGCAGGGGCTTCGTGGCACTGCTACAGCCGGGGGATCAATCCTGCCCTGGGTAGCAGGCAGCGAGCACTGAGCAGCTCCCACAGCTGCCCAGGACCTGGCAATGCAGCTGAGCCATGAGCAGGTTCAGGAAAGCTCATGCTTAAGCAAGCTCAGCATCAGTCTCGCCTGTTAGGGGCTGGGTGAGGATGCTGCGATGGCAGACGGACTCGCTCCGTTCTCACACGGCGTTCGCCGGGTCTGTCGAGCCTGGTAACGCGGGCCCGGAGCCACAGGAATCGCCGTTTGGAAGCCCTTTCCCCAGGGGATGATCCCAGCTCGCAGCTCTGGCATCAGCAGCACCTTGCACAGCTCTTAGGACAGCTTTGTTTTCAAATTCAGAGCATCATCTGATTCTTTTTTTCAATAACGTTCCAAAATTAGCTATAACACGAACACTGCTTATCATACCCTGACTTCTGCTGAAATACCTTTTTCATTAGTATCAGAATTCATGAATTCAGTAATTAATTACATTGTTTATTCACTTCCATACTGATCATTCCACATTCAAACTGAGCCACTTTGGATTAATCCAGCAGTTTGGATTTCCACTTGCTGTCTTTCTGTCCAGCCTCCACAGTTTCTTCAGAAATATTTCCTTTTCTTATTCTTATTCCTACCAATTCTGTCAGTGTTTGTGACGCCTTCGCTCTGCCCGTACTCACAGATCAGACAGCTTGCAGAGCTACAGGGATCCAAGGCGCACAGCACCGAGGTCAGGACCTGTTACTCACGTTGCTCTATTTTGTTCTTACGTTGTCCTTCAGCTTCTTAACCCTGCAGTCACATTAAAAAAAAAAAAAAACAACACCAAACCACCTGAACAATAACGAACCGGAGGCTGAAAGATGTGACTACAGCTCGGGTAGGGACACTGAGCCGGCTTAGAGAGAAAAACTAGCACTCGAGCAGTTCTGTTATCTCAAGGAGAAGAGGAAAACGAGGGGGGAAAAAAGGAAAATAAAAAATCCCCCTGCATTGCAAAGTCTAACAATTTTGGAGTATGTCACAAGAAGACAGCGTGGTCATACAATGGTGAAGAACCAATCTTGTTCCTTTGGGAGCTAGCAAAAGCCCTGCTGAAAGGCCAGCTTGTGCTACCGATACGTGCAAAAAAATACCTGTAATTCTTGGGAACTGGGAATTACCTCCTGAACACAAAACCCCCAAAATTTGCCAAGGGGAAAAAAAAATAATCGTACAGTTCATACGGCATTCTGGGACAATGCCAGGATTCTGCAGAGGTGATTGAAAATCCCAAATGTGAGAGAGGGGGGAAAAGGAAAGGTCTGAGAGAGAAAATCTGTCGGCAGTTGTGCCGGCCAGGAACAGGAGTGGGGACAGATGTGCTTGCTCTCTGCGGGGACCCGAGGTGGGGGGGACCGCAGCGGCGGCAGGCGGCTCCGTGGGCAATCCCTCGCAGCTGGGATGGGAACGGCTGCAGTACGGGATGGACCAACCGTCGGCTGAGGAAAAGGTGAGAAGGAGAGAGTTCCCAACCAACCTTGAGGTGGAGCGATTCAAACCCAAGTTGTCCATGGAGGTCTCCGGTGGGGCGGTCAAACCTCAGCCTGGCTGGCAGGTACAGCCCAGGTGCCAGCCAAAGGGGAGAGGAGGCTTTGCCTGAAAAATCAGTATGAGTTTGTGGGAGACCAAAAGAAACAAGCTCTAAAATGCGAAAATCCACAGAGGACCAAGAACAGGGCATAATATTTTCAGCTGCATGACTTAAAAACTCAGCCCGAGGGCGACTGCCAGGCAGGTTCTCTGCAGAGCTCCCAGCGATGCGCTGGTGCAGAGTCCACGTTCCTGCAAGGATACGGTCCTCGGAGCTGCGTGATGAGAAACCTCTACAGATAAGCATGCAGCGTGAAAAAACCCCAAACCCCTATTCCTGTCAGAGATAACAAACTGAATGTAGTGAAGTGGGCAGCAATTAGCTCGCAGGTTAGCTTGAGCTAAGCCACACAACCGCTACTGACTTTTGACTTCCCCAATTCAAAGTATTGAGATATTGAGGCCCTTTCTCATGACTGCTGCAGCA
>NW_009609592.1:18229-25699 GCF_000690535.1 Cariama cristata
CACCGCCGCTGCCCTCCCCGGAACCCGCAAGCAGAAAGCAACGGCAGCACTTTTTGAAAAAATGACACTGATCTGTTTGAAAAGAAATCAAAAAGGACTTTTTCCAGCTTCCAGGAACACAAGTCGCTGAGTTGGCTAATTTGGCCAGATAACAAGCCCTAACGTCTAAGTTCTTAATTCACTGAAGGCACAACCCTGGCAAATCCGGTGGGCTTCCCCCTTGCCGGCTCCCGGCCAGCGAGCAGGGCAGCGCAGGCACCACCGTCCCAGCACAAAAATCATCTCCCTGGCCCCCACCGCACCCATGGGGTCTGGGCTGACACGCTCAGGGCATCCTGCATCCCTCCTTCCCCACCCGAAAGGAGCCGCTTCGCTGTGCCCGTCCCCAGGGCCACCCTCCTGCTCCGGCACGTGCTCCAGGGCTTCTCCTGCTGTACATTCAGTAATTCTTACAGAATACCTGCACTTTGTCAAAATTTTGGCACAAGTATCGAACAAATGCTGCCATTTTCCCTTTCTAGGCAGTGGTCGACTTGCTTTCCGTGGGTTGGGGGTTTTTCGTTTTTTTTTTTTTTTCCTCACACCACAGTCGTCTTCCTATCGTCTATCAGAAGATCGCATGGCGTTATCAGAGGAGCTGTGATTTCCAGATAAGTGTGGTGGAGAAGGCAACTGCTTGGTCATGCTTTGGGTCATTCTATGTTTTACTGATTTGAAAATGGAAAGGCCACATCCTTACATCTTTATTACGTACTTTTGTTGAAACGCTGACTGGGTAAGGAGTGAGCCCAAAGGTTAAACACCAAATTTACTGGAACCTTTTTCTCTTCCAGAAAATCTCAACAAATGGTCTTATTTCTATCAGTTCCAAAATCAACCTAGACTGTTATTTCCTCGTAGGGAGACCATAAAATGGCAGCGGACTGGTCAGAAGCACTTGCAGGTTCTCTGAGCACATCAGGAGGATGCAGACCCACCTCTACCTTCTTCTGCTGGCTGCAGGCATCTCTGCGGCTCCCCAGATGAGCAGCATGGCTGAATTGCTGACCTTACTGCAGCAAATGCACGAGTCGGCGACAAAGGACGTGCAGGTAAGTTCCATTTCCACTTTTCGAATCTAAAAATCCATATACTGAATCCTCTCGTTCTTGAACATTTAACTTTTTTGAAAGTCAAACAATTTATTTATGTGACGTTTTATTTTTATTAGTGTTAACGAAGATGATATTTGAAAGGCTTAATTAATATATTGTTTTTCAGAATCTAAGGATTGAAACTCCAGATGATATAGACGTAAGTAAAACTCCTTTTTTTAAATAACCTTCTCATAAATTTAGTCACTGGAAATTGAGATAGTTTTAAAATTATTATCTCCTAAAATACTGTATTTGTATTTAAGAGCAAACAATTACCTTAAATGTAGCTATTATAAAATGTTATTAAAGCTATAAAACGTTATTGTAAGATATAAAATGTTACTAAAAACAATCAAATGTTGAGTCGAAGAAAAATATGCTGTGATACAAAAGAAGCCAAGGACAGCAATTATTCTTATTCTATGTTTTGGTAAATCTCCTGCAGAACACACACAGAGAGTGATTTTCTGAATCAGCTTTTTTAAATGAAGGACAGTTAAAAAGGAAAGAACTTCACATCTCTTGCTTGTCCGTCTGCAAAAATACTTCTTTTTAGTCTACTTCATTTAGTCTACTTTTAGAAACGGCTTTTTATACCTTTACCATCAGTAAGGGGATTAGATAATTGTATTACTGTATCTTGTCTGAAGGATGGTGTTAATGCCCCGAGAACAAGACACCAGCTACCGTGTGTCCAGGCGTGAGGTCTGTCCCAAAGGCCACATTCCCCTTCATGCAGTTGCCATCTTCTTTGGCATCTCCAATAAGCTTCTCCTGTTCCCTCGCCACATAAAGGCTCTTTTCTTTGCAAGCTGACTTTACACAACTTCCTATGGATGCAGATGCTGCTAATGAGGGGTTTTTTTCTGCTGTGCATCATCTGGAAACTAGGTTTCAACATGAGATTACAGCCCAGCACAGAGCTCTTCAGATAATATCACGGCCAGATGGCTATTCGTGGGAATACAATCTGAGACATTAAATTATTGAAGGAGCAGAATAACTCGCATTTGTGCCGTAAGCTAGCTACAGGAGGGTAGGGGTTTTTTGGTGGCAAATCCAACCCATTCCTTGTAAATTAGGTGTAAAGTTCCCAGCTCGGTCCCTTCTCTCTGGATTCTATCTGGAAGAGCTCTCTTCCCAGGCTGGGGCTTGGGCTGGGTTTAACTCTGAGGTTTTAATAAGGAAAACGGACCCAGAATCAGCGATGCCGAACGCCGGCAGCTCGCTCGTCCCTCTCCCTGCTGAGGTCCCCAGCGGTGCCACCGCAGCTCACCGCCCCGGGGCCCGGCCCTCCTCCGGGGAGAGGAGCTGCTTCGCTCTCACCTGTGCTTCGGGTACCGAGATGACGGAGAATTTCCCAGTGTCTCTGCAGTTGTTTGTCGTCAGTGGCAGAAGCGAGCAGCTTTCCACGCAAGGTTGTGGGGAAAGTGATCTTCCTCATCACGCAGCATCCAGGAATGGCTAACAGGAGACCACGCGTTGGGCGAGAACGTCACGGGCATGATGCTGGCCTGCGGCAGCCGTCTACATTTCCTCCCATCTTCACTGATTAGTTTTTGCTTAATTTTTCATCCCTTTCTTCTCCCATTACACTTCAGTCTGTTCGGGCCGCTGACGGTCGCATCTTCTCCTTCTTCGTGAGTTTAGCTGATCTCTTCCAAAACAACCCCGCGCTGGCCAGTACAACCGTCATCACTCTTTGCTCTGCTCCCGTCCCGTACCCCCTCTAGCCCTTCTGGCCGCCTTGCCCAGACCATAAGGTCTCGGAGACAAATGCCAGCTACCACTGTGTGGAAGAGGACCAGCGTGCCCGGTGCGTGGCCGCCCTCGGGATGGGACAAGGCAAACAGGGCTGCGAGACGAGAGCGTGACCGTTATCCCCACGTCCCCTGGCAGGCAGATGTCAGCTGTCGCAGAGGTTAATGTTCGGAGTAGTTTCAGGTTCATTTATTTTCTTTCTCTTGTGTTCAGACAGCTCCAGCTTCTGGAGCAGAAAGCATCTCGCATCCAAACTGAGGACATAAACCAGAACTGTCTGCCAACACGAGCAGATGTAAGAAATCAAACCGGTCCTCAGATGGCTGCAGAAGAGATAGGACTAAGCCTTATACGGTTCATCTGGACGTTACAAAACACACACTAGCAGGAGCTGTCGTTTGCCAGGTTCCTGTCTGCAGAGTAAATAAATGTGCACATCAGTTAAGGGTATTTGCCTAAGTTGTTTGCAAATACAAGTCCAGAAGTCAGTAACAATTTATTTGCCACCCAGGCAGCTGGACATAACTTAAGATGATTTTTAATAAACTTATTGTAGTTTATGGTTACAAATCCTTGTATCTCAGTTTTGCTATTTCTTCCATCTTAGGATGTGAACTGTGTCAGCAGAATCTTTGAAGGAGCAGAACAGCTGAAAACTAATCCAGCTATGAAAAAATACAGTGTTTTTTTCCAAAAATTTGAAAGACTGAAGCAATCACTCACACCAAGCCTGGCAAAAGAGGTAAGAATTTATCTGTTGACTATCAGAGATCAAGCAGCAGCGATGTAATAGAACGTGACCCATAATTCATAACTGAGCCCTTATGTCTACAAGAGAGGGAATCATTTTTGTACTCGCTTGTGTTGAATACATGGAAGAAGAAATCCTGGCATTATTTCACATTTATAGCCTTCCCTTGTTCTAGTCTTCAGTTTGACCCACCTCTAAAATAAGGATTCCTATGTGTCATCAGCATATTTAAGGTTTGAGGAAAATCATATTATTTATAAAATGATTTCAAGATGAAAAAGCTCTACATAATGGTTAAACACTAAGTAATTCCATTGTCTTCATTAACTTTTCAGGGGAACTGTGATACGGAAAGGAAGAATGCAACAACATTCATAAAAAAACTGATGACATTCATCCGAAAAGCATCAAAACCCGCAAGAGTGTAGAGTTATAAGTTTCTAGAATTGCTGTATATTTAATCGAGCAGTAAAATGTTTTGGTTTTTTTTTTAAAGTACTCTTCCTTTATATTAAGATCTGGCAGGTCACATGTTCAGTTTCAGTGGTACTGTACTGGTTTGTGCTTGGCATGTAATCTCTGAAAATACTGATGGTGAAAATGTCATTCGTATTTCTAGATGGAAATTTAAATGCTTGATAAAGCAAACTGTGCAGGGGATTACTCCTGACTAGACATAAAACTTTTGGGTTTCTCATGAAAAGGTCACGTTAATTTCTCAGCAGTCAGAGTGAGAACGAATACAGAGGGATGTGAGCAAAAGCAGCTGGCTCGCACCACAGGCCTTATCTAACCATTGCCTAGCCCCGTCGGTTTGGGACGCTGTGCCATAAACACTGAGTGATATATTGAGATGCGATATGAATATATTTCCTTCACCTTTCTTGAAGATCTGGGTGGGCCAGCGTCAGGGAGATGGCACGCGCTCCAGCGATGCGGTTCGGAGACCTTAGAACTTCTCAGGTTTAAGGTCAAATTTCTGCAGGAAAGTTTTGCTGGTATTGCATAACCTCAGCAGAATGGGTATTATTCTCGATAACATGTCTGCAAGAGGAAGAACCCGTGCATAGACCGTTAAACCAGTACACAACTGATGCTGCTGAAAGAGGCGATTTAGCTCAGGGAACTGGTATGGCTATACTGGGAAAACCTCGACGTTGTAACATCCATCGACAGTAAAGAGGGTTAATCAATATAATTATACGAGCAAAACTTTTCTAGTACTGAGCTGGCTTTGCCACTACTTCGAAGCCAGATGAGATTGAACTGCAAAATCATATTCACACACTATCCACCTCTGAAGCTCTGCCTAAGCCTCGCTATCTATCTGTCTATCACTTATCAGCAAGGAGCACAAGGACTTTGCGTTCATGCAAATAGGATCTCCCCGATTTAACACGTTTAGCACTCTGCCCAAAGTCTTTCACAAGCACCGAGAAACATGTCCTGAGATTTTACTCTACCTGCAGCTTTGGTAGATCGGTGTGAATTTGGCAACTAAAGATTCGTAAAGATCTGAGCCTATGCCACTTAAGAGAATTAATGTTTTTTCTAAAGCTAATAGTGACGATAGGAGTGTTTAAATCAGTATGAATTTATTTCTATGGTGTGATTAAATTATATTACATTTTCTAGATATATGCATTTTGGAGAAAATATTTATTCTGTATTTTTTTTTCTGTATTTACTTTTTTTTCTGTATTTACTTTTAATAAAGTAAATAAATGTTTGTCTCCGCCTTTTTTACCCCCCATCAATTTCTTCCAAGCTATTTTCACACTTGAGCAAATCTGTTATTGCAAAATCTCTGATGGTCAAGGGAGTTAGATCCTTGAGGTGAGTGAGCAAGTGTATTGCTAGAAGCTGTTCCTAACGATGCACAAATTAAAAACCAGAGAGACCGTTAAGGTGCACACCTCTGCGACGGAGCTGAGCTTGCACGTTTGGTTTTACTTTAAGAGAGCGGCTGAGGAGCCCCTGCTGGAACCGGACTGATGGGCCATGGAGACCAAAGCGGTCGGTTATAGCAAACCGTACTGGTCTCTCTCCCTCCTTTTCAACAGTTAAAATAGAAGGAGAGAGAACCCAAGTGCCAGCCTGACTGCAAAGCCTGCTCCAGCTGATGGCAATGCCTGAGGCTCAAAGCTGAACAGTTTTTAAGCGCTTATTCTCAGATGCGGACACCTGCCAGCACCTGAACAAGCATCCTACACACTGATTGTCTGACCTAGCCGAGTAATGCCCAGCAATGGGGATAAACATGCTGCAAACAGAGGAAAAAAACCAGCTAGTGAGGTTCCTAATGTAAAATACGTACCTTCAAAATAAATAAGCAAGCGTCTCCTCAGACCTGCAACAGAAATTACAGCCCGTGCCATTCACAAATAAACATTTGTAAAGAAAGTGCCTTTGGTGGAAAATGTTTTCGCCCTCCTCCTGGAAGCCGGAGGCTGCCACAAGGAGAGCATCCCCAGAGCCGTCCCCATCCCCGCCTCCGCAGCCCCTCGCTGAGCACAACCCGCACCCAGACCAGAACGCCGCAGCTGTCCTCTGCTGCTCTCATAGCCCAAAACGAAACCCCAGTCTGCCTAGCCCCCAGATGATGGCTCTGCACGTCGCAGTCTGCTTACTAAAAATACTAGAAATAGGATATTGTAATGAAGAACACGTAATAAAGCAGGGAGTGCAGAAGCTGGGTGCTGGCCGTAGGTTCCTCCCGCGCTAATTAATTGTACATCGTCCAGAACAAGGGCAGACCTCCCCGGCCCTACAGACGGTTTTAGACACCCGGCTGCAATCAGCGCTCCAAGCAGGCAGGGAACAATAATACCAATTAGAAATGGTTGGGGGAGAAAAAAAAAAAAAAAGAACCAGAAGAGATTTGCCAGCATTTCAGTCTGAAGTGGGATAAGACAAAACCTCTAAATATTTTACATGAACGAAAACTAAGGAAAGATCCAATTGAAAGGCTGGTTCCTTGCAGGCTGAGCTCCACTCTCCCACAGAACGACTCTCCACCATCAGACCCTCCATCAGCATCTCTGCCCCGCTCCTGTTTTCCCCCCTTCACCCCCTCTCCGGCGCAGGCAGCCGGCACCACGGGCTCGCTGTGCCCTCCAGCGTTACCCACGGAACGGGGATCGGCACTGATTTCTGTCGCTTCTGGCTGCATCCAGCCCAGGGCGTGAGCTCCCGTGGCCGGCTGGCCCTGGGGAGGCTGCAGGTGCTGAAAAATATTTTTTTTTTTTTTTCCCAAATTATTCCTTAGTCTCTTTTAGCTTGTACAATAGTGATTTTGCCTTTTATCTGCCAGATGACCACCTGGATGCTATTTGGAGACAGTTTCAGCCTTTTGAAGATGCTTTCTAGCTTTGAATGCTCTCCCCTGCCCTGCTGTGTAGTTTTTCCTGGATTTCTTTCACATTTTCTCAAGATATTTTGACAGATAAACACTTGCATACCAACTTCAAAATATCTGTTGTCAAACAGCTTCCTGACCACCTGCAAAAATTTGGCCACAAACAGATGAAAGAAAAGTTTCCGATACTTGTATTAGAAGTATCAGCTCCTAGAAGGCACAGTAGGTTGGAGAATCTTAAACATCAAAACAGGCTTTACAGAAAACCTGAAATCGGGGGAGTCTTGGGCACATTCATCCCCCTTCAGCTCTGCAGGCAGGGCAAAGCCACTCCAAAATTTCCAGGCAAAGCAGCTTTCTCCGGGAACGCACCTGCAGGCTTGTGGCTCGTAGGGTGGGACTGTCCTTAGCCAGCGCTGAACTCCCCTTCGCTGGCACCTGGGTTGGCAGAACCAGCCACCGCA
>NW_009609592.1:25730-27029 GCF_000690535.1 Cariama cristata
TATTACAGTCGTGGGCGATGCCCCTCATCCCAGCAACCCCGCGTGTCAGGGGCCTCAGATAAACCTGCCTCTTGTGTTCCTTTCTGCTTCTCAATCAGAATAAAACCAGACTGTATAATATATATATAAAAAAAAAAAAATCAACTTTCTGTGAACCTGAAATCGAGTTTTAATTTTCAGGGCAGACCCTTTAATTCTCGCAAGCTATTTCTGAGCTTGGGGCAGCAAAACTGGGGAGGTACTCACCGGGGCGATCCCATCCGCTGCTGCAGGTCGGTTTGTGAATCAGCCTGAAACACAGCGAGCTGGCAGACGGCCCGACTCGAACCGAGCATGCAGGACACCGATAATACTGTCACCCCGTAACGCTGGCACCAGGTATATTTAAAATCGCAATATAACCCTGGTGTTGGTCTATCTTCATCCCACATTTCATTCATCACTGCAAGAAAGACTCCAGTTTCAGCTGGAGAACACAAAAGGCGAGCTCTAGAGAAATATTTGGGCTGCCTTATCAATGGGTTTCCTCTAGCTCTCTGAATGATGCCTGCATTTTTTGCTATAAATATCCCAGTGCAAATTAGTTCCTTAAAAAAGTTTTAAATATAGGAGAAAGGAATGAGAAGCAAATTGAGATTTTTGGTGAAAAAGTGAGGTGGGTTCCTCCTGTGTCCTTCTAATCACAGAAAAGCTTCTTGCAAAACTTACCAGTTTCGACATCAAAAAAACCAGAGGCTGAGCAAGGCACTTGTAGTCCCAGCGTTCCCGAG
Source organism: Cariama cristata (assembly GCF_000690535.1). Lineage (NCBI taxonomy): Eukaryota > Metazoa > Chordata > Aves > Cariamiformes > Cariamidae > Cariama > Cariama cristata. The sequence goes on from NW_009609592.1 coordinate 26,501, forward strand.
CGTTTGACTTCGTTTGTTCCAAATTCCTGGGTCGGACAGGTCCTGATACAACGTGTCAGCGTTACTGCTCCTTTTTTGGGGATACCCCCAGAGACCCTCACTGAAGCCCAGGCGAGAATCCTGTGACACCAGAACAAATACGCAGAAGTAAAACATTTTCTTGTCGCATCAATACTGATTTTTCCAGTGTTTTCAACTGTTATCATCCAACCTTTATGCAGGAAAAACATCGCTTTTTGCAGCACAGCTCCATAAGATGGGACGACCAGGCAGAGTTGCTGGTGAAAGAAGGATTAAGCAGCAAAATTGTTATTTATAAATGATTTGTGCAGACATCGATCTGTAAGACTTTCTACCCCACCGGCAGTCCAGGCTCCAGAGCCCAGCAGCCTCCCACGAAGGACCGGGGCAGGGCGGCCGGCGGCAGGTGGCAACAGGAGACCAGAAACGCAACCAGCACGGCCAGGTTTTGGGCAGGAGAAGTCACAGACCGGGATTTCCTCCGGCTGTGCCCACGGCCAGCGCCCTG
>NW_009609593.1:0-292 GCF_000690535.1 Cariama cristata
CTCCCCTCTGCCCCTCCAACCATCTCTGTCCTCTCCATCTCTCTGTGGCCTTCCAGCCTTCCCTCTCTCCATCCCTCCAACCATCTCTGTCCCTTCCAACCCTCTCTCCATCCCTCCTTCCGTCTCTCCGTCCCCTCCATCCCTCCCTCCCACCATCTCTCTTGTCCTGCCATCCCTCTCTCCATCCCTCCCTTTGTCCCTCCATCCCTCTCTCCTCTCCACCTCTCCCTGTCCTTCCCTCCCTCCCACCATCTCTCTGTCCTTCCATCCCTCTCCCACCCATATCTCCCTG
>NW_009609593.1:478-711 GCF_000690535.1 Cariama cristata
TTTCCCCCATCCATATCTCCTTGTCCTTCCATCCCTCTCTTCCTCCCTCCCCCTCCATCCCTCTCTTCCTCCCTCCATCCCTCTTTTCCTTCCATCCCTCCCTCCCTCTGTCCCCCCCAAACCCACCTTGGGGTCCCCGCACGCCCTCTTGACCTCCTCCAGGACGGGGATGTTACAGGCGAGCTCCGGGCTGGGGCCAAATTCTGCAAATTTGGGTCCGGTTGGGGCCTCTC
>NW_009609594.1:0-3103 GCF_000690535.1 Cariama cristata
ACCATTCAGCGCGCAAGATACCCGCCAGGTAAGCTACCGCTCCGCGGGGCCGGGCTCCCCCCGGGAGAGGAGGAGGAGGAGAAGGAGGAGGGGATGCGAGGGCTCCTACCGCGGCCCCTACCCTTCCCAAATCCCTTCAGCATCATCGGTTCCCGACGTCCCGTAGCGGGGCCGCGGGGTGTTTAAATCCCCAGCGGTTCCGGGCCAGCGCCCGCCTTTCCCAGCGCCTGTAGCGATGCCGGGGCTTGGGCACACGGGGGGCTGTGAGCCCCCAGCCAAAGACGTGCCAGATTGAAGGGGGGAATGGGTGGGATGTGAGTGTCCCCCTGAGGAGCACAGCTTGCTTGGCCTTAAACTGGGCATCCCTACATCAAACTCGCTCAAAGGTAGCAGAATAGTAAGGTAATAGCTCTGAATGTCCCTACCCTGATTTTTTTTTTATTTTTTTTTTACCCATTCGTTTGGGCTTTGATGACAGGTTGCTCTCCAATGCGCCTCCTGTGGGGCTTTTTTTAAATATTGCTGGGTAAAGAAGAAAAAAATCCCAGCTTATTTACTTTGCAGGGTAATTAATAATTGGTGCCCTAAAGTGGTACTTTGCAGGGTAATTAATATTGGTGCCCTAAGTGGAAAAGTAGGGGTTAGAATTAGTCAGGCGAGTGCGCTGGCAAAGGGCGAGGTAGGAGGAGTCCCGCAGAGCCAGGAGAGACCAGACCTTTAGGTTAGGGATATTTTTTCTGTCCTCAGGTCAGACTTATTTTAGACTTCTGTTTTCTTAGTCCACTTTGCACAGAACTCGGTGACATAACCCTGTTATGCTCAGAAAAAATGCAGGGGAAAAAAAAACCCCATAATGATCTGTTTCCCTGAACTCCTGCTCATTTTCTGAGCTAGCAAAAAAAGCCTTTTCCCTTCGTAGGGCTGCGTATCAACACGTCCACTTGTGACATGATCTGTCCCCTCGCTCGGTTGTGTTCCTCAGCCAGTTCTCAGTGGAGGTGCGTGGAATGGGATTTCTTTCCCTTTTTATTTGATTAAGCACCGTTCACTACGTTTTAACAGACGGTCCTTAAACTAACAAATGATGGTAATAGGACTTGCCATGAAATGTGTGTGCATGGAATGGCATGGACAGAAATTGATAGGGAAAAAAAAAAAAAAAAAGAGAATGGTAGAAAAATACATAAATAACATTGGGAGGCAAAGCTTGTGAAAGGGTTGGCCTGCTTTTTTTCTTTAAGCATTCGGATTTACAAGCAGGAGGGTCTTAATTTCAGAAAACAGCATTATTTTTTTTTCCTCAGTTTTTCATGTTTTCTCGAGAAGAAGAAAGATCTGAATGGTTTGTGACAGTATGATAATTGAAATCTGGTGCTTAGTTTAAATATGTTTATCTGCAAAGCAGGCAGGAAAGAATTAAAAGCTGATTTAACACAAATTATTATTTGGGTTCCTGCATGCCAGGCTCAAGTGAATATTTTAAAATTATAAGTGGAGAGAGTTCTTAAAATACTGAGGAAAACCTCATTATTTTCAAGGCAGCTTTTGGGTGGGTTTTTTTTAGTATGAATTGTTTCTCAAGTGCTTTTGGAATATAAATTACCGCTATCAAGAAGAGATGAGCTGCACTTAATTTTGATATACATTTTCTCCATATTTACTTTTCTCTTTACGAGAGAATTTATACTAATTGATGCATTTTATTCCTCTGCTGTGGAACCAAACTTTTAGTTTGGGTTGCAAATATTGGGCTAGAATCTCACAGTGTTTAGTCAAACAAACCTCAAAGGGATTGCAGAGCTGGGTCCATTATTTCCTGAAAGCAGCAAAGGAAATAGCAGAGTAGTAGGAAATGTAAAAGGAAAAAAAAAAAAATCAAATCTTTAGAGCCAGGCACTGTGTTGCTTCAGCCATCCTAGCTATTGAGGAACCACAGTAACTTTTATGATTAATGGATAAAAACAATTATATTAGCGGCCTCAATCTTGCTTTCCCATCAAAAATAGAAACAGAAATGCCACATACTTTTTTTCTCGTATGTTTTTGCAAATTTAAGGATATGTTGTACCACCCACTTTTTTTAGGAGAATGTTCTACCACAGATAAGCCTTAAAACTACCGGTTAGACAGCAACCTTAAATTATTAGTTGACCAGAAATATGCCTCAAAGGCCCACAGTTGAGTAAGCAAAATTGATGTTTGCAAGTCCTAAGCAGCAAACGCTGTGATTTGAGTTGTTCCTCTGACATGCACTGCAGATGCTGTTTCTTTTAAAATAAATATCATTTTTAATCTTAGGCATTTGATAATCTTGTTTACCCTTCACGAACATTTTATGGCACGGTTGCACGCGTACAGAGATAGATTTAGAGCCATAAACTGGTTCCTTTCTGCTTATCTAATTCTCATTGACACCTATGTATATTAAGCAGCAGATGTAGGGCAGCTTGAGATGGATTCTTCTCTCACTGACACTGGTATAAATTTGAGTTGCTCCCGCGACTAGATGAGAGCGGGCTCCCTAATACCTCATGCTTAGTCGATCCCCGATGCATATTTCTTGTTGAAAGGCAAAGACTCGAGGCTAATTTATATGTCCCCTGCCCAGGCGAGCACGGGAGTCGGGTGTCTGACTGAGCTCCGTGAAATGTGGGAAAGCTTCTAGGAGAGAAGTTTGCGAGGGCCCCGGCCCCGGCCTCGGCGCGCTGGGCTCGTTGTTAACGTCCCCCTTTGCCCTTGCAGATATGCCCTGTGTGCAAGCGCAGTATAGTCCTTCACCGCCGGGTTCAAATTATGCAGCTCAGACCTACGCGTATGGCTCGGAATACAGCTCGGAGATCATGAACCCTGACTATGCCAAGCTGACCATGGACCTGAGCAGTACCGAAATCACCGCCACTGCCACCACCTCCCTTCCCAGCTTCAGCACCTTTATGGAGGGTTACTCTGGCAGCTACGAGCTCAAGCCTTCATGCCTCTACCAAATGCAATCTGTCTCCTCTGGCCAGAGACCCCTCATAAAGATGGAAGACACCCGGCTCTCCCCGTACCAGCCCTCACTGCCACCCTCCACGGACGAGGGGATGCCCAGCACTTCCATGTA
>NW_009609595.1:0-2522 GCF_000690535.1 Cariama cristata
CCCCCCGTCCCCCCCCCCGGGGCCCCCCCTGCCGCCGGCAGCGGTGCGAAGTGATCCATGTATCCTGGCGGCTTCTTCCTCCTCTTGGCTTCGATCCCGTATGGATCTGCGGTGCCGGGGAAGGAGCGTGAGGTGAGGGGAGCATCACGGCATGGAGCTACCCCACACCTTGGCCTGGGAAGGGGGGGGACTCTGATGCTGGGGTGCCCCCCTGTGAAGCCTTTTCCCCTCCATGGAGTGGGGGTCCCTGCCAGCACCCACCTGAGCCCGAGAGCTCCTCCAGGACATCAGGCATCCCCCGCTTCCGCTTCACATTCACCCCGTAGGCGTCTGCAGGGAGGAGCCGTGGGGGGGCCGTGAGCACCAGGGTGTCCCCCCCATCGTGGGGTCTCACCCTGTCAGCCCTGTCCCCAGCCTGGAGAGACCTGTCCCCATCCCACAGACCTCCTCCCTGTCCCAAGCAGTCTGCTTCCACCCCACGCCCCCCTCCCATAGGCCTTGCCCCCATCCCAGGTTGGCTGTCCCCATCCCGTCGGCCACACCTCAACCCCGGGGGTCCTATCCCCAAAGCCTTGTCCCTGTACTGGGGGCCTGTCCCCAGTCCCATGGGCTACAATCAACATCACAACGGGGTGTCCCCAGTCCTTCTCATCCCGTTCTGAGTGGCCCGTCCCCATCCCAGGTGGGCTGTCCTCATCCTGTTGGCCACATCCCAACCCCAGGGGTCCTGTCCCCATCTTGGGGGCCAGTGTCTCCCTCTCAAGGCACGTGGCCATGCAGGTACCGTGGTCCTTGGGCAAGTAGGTGAAGCGGAAGGACTCGCTGCAGACACTGTCAGTGAGCCGCTGCAGGAAGACCTCCACCTCCACGGGCTCAGCCAGCTCCAGGTGTTGGTAGGGAGGCGTCTTGAAGACAATGGCAACCTGGCGGTGCACGTCGGCCTGCGAGAAGTCTGCCCGTGCTTCCCACGTCTCCTTCCGGAAAACCACCGCGATGTCCTCTGCAGGGATTGAGGGGGTCAGCGAAGCCACCCCTTCAGCCCTCAAAGTTGCCTACTGACACTTGGGGTCCTCCCTCCAGCACCCTGAGGTCCCCTCTCCGGCACCCAGGTCACCCCTTCCTGCCTTCTACACCTCTCACAAGCACCCAAGATCGCTTCATCATGGCTTGGGGTCCTCCCGCTCCAGGCCAGGGCCCCTTCCCCTACAGCAGAAGGGCTGGGAGGCTGCAAGACCCTCTTGGTCCCCCCTCCAGCACTTGCAGTTACCCTGTCAACACCCAGAGATCTTTAGCAGCCCGAGGGAGGTGGCAGCTGCCAGCTCCCAACCCTATTTGGACCCACTCCCAAAACCTTCCAGCAGCTCCAGCACTCATCATCCTCCTTCACCCCCATCCTGGCTTCCCGGGCAGGTAATTTGACCCCCAAAGATGCACTCAGAGTTGCAGGACTCCCAGCTTGCCCCTGGTACCTTTCTGGACCTTGTCGCAGAGCAGGTAGAGCTCCTCGCCACCTGTGCAGGGACCGCTCTCCTTGTTCATCCGGCAGATCCGCAGCTCTGAGGTGTTGGTGGACTCTGCGGGCAGCATCATGGCTCAGGCTGTGAGCCGGCAAGGTGGCTCCCAAACCACCTGGGCATTGCACCAGGACAAGGATGGGACACCAAGACTGGGCTCGGGCACCAGGGACTTTCCCATCGGCACCATCTCTTCCAGACCAGCCCTCACACAGGGTACCAGCTCTGTGGGACACTGGTGACCATCCCACCACAGGCACGAGGGACAAATACCCTTCGGCCCCATGGGACCAGCCCTGGCCAAACCCTGCACCCTGAGCTGGGCCTCAGCAAGTAACTGGCTGGCACAGCCTCACCACCTGTCCCACTCCAGAGCAGAGAGGGTTCTGGGAGTCTGATGGCCCCACTGGGGACATGATATCCTCCCCATGACCACGTACTCTTGTCGAAGATGGGCTCCGAAAGCACAGGGCTGAGGTGCCGTGTCTGCCCGGAGCTGTCCTTGTAGGAGGCCTGGAAGCAGATCCTCACCACGTTCATGTCCACCTCCTGATGGTTCTTGAGGGAACCGGCTGCAGGAGAGGAGAGAGGATGGTCAGCAGCTCCACGGGGTGAGGCTGGGGACATCCCCATGAGATCCAGATTCCCTGCAGTGATAGGGTGTTGCCCCCCAGGAATGGCTCTGCTTGAGCCTCCCCCACCTTTGAAGGGGTCGATGCCCAACTGCAGCTTCTTCTCTATCGCTGCCTCGATCTCCTTCTTCTTCACACACTGGATACCCAGGTTGCTAAAGCTGCGGGGAGCAGAGAGGTGCTAGGGAGGTGGCTCCTCCCATCCAAAACCCCAGGGGACCCAGGTGTTCTGCCCCTCTCAGTCTCCTGCTGCCCAGGGAACATCCCAAAAAAACAGCCCTTGTCCTGCCAGCACCAGCTTCAGCAAGAGCCAATGCTGACATCCCAGTGCAAGGTCTTTGCCCCAGCCCAGTGCAGCTACCTGCCAGTTGCGAGA
>NW_009609596.1:0-217 GCF_000690535.1 Cariama cristata
GGCTCGCCTTGCTGCAATGGGAAGAGCCAGCCGGTGTCACGCTCACTGCGGCACAGCAAAGGCAGCCAGGCTGAGGACCTGTGAGCTCCCCGGCCAGACCCTGCTAGGTCACGGGCTGTGCAATGCAGAGCACATCCACGGGTCTCTCCCAGCCCATGGTGGGGTGCCACGGCCTGTCTCAAACATCGGTGACCCTCCAAGAGCCCGCAGGCCACCA
>NW_009609596.1:738-1030 GCF_000690535.1 Cariama cristata
GCGCACGTGGTCCCAGCCCGGGGACGGTCCAGCTGGCAGGAGCCCCCTTTCCCCCTGCCCACCCTACCTGCTCGTTCCCCACAAGGTAGACCTTGATGTCGGGGAGGCTGAAGCCGCGCTTCTCGCATATCCCTGCCAGCATGTCGCGGATGGAGTGGCCGGGCCGGATGGGGGCCAGCGAGGCCGTGCCGTCGGGCAGGTACACGCAGCAGTACTTCATGGGCTTGGCTGGCAGCTCTGACTCGCTGCCCCCCAGGATCTTCCGACGGCCCTGCGGGAGGGATGTGTTTGG
>NW_009609596.1:1308-4934 GCF_000690535.1 Cariama cristata
GCCGCTCTCCCTTCCTGAAGGACCGGCGGGGGCTGTGGTTGGCACCACTGCCCACCGTCTCCACACCCAGCGGTAGGGACTTGCCCAGCTTCAGCTTCGTCTTCTGGGGGGAATGGAGAAGCATCTCAGCATGAGGACATCTGAGGCTGTCCCTTCCCCTTCCTCAGTCCCCTGACTGCTCGTCTGTCTTCAGCCTCGGGCTGGGTTTGCTCCAAGTAGAGGGGAAGGGACCCAGCACCATTTTCTCAGGTGAATGGACAGGTCCCCGACCCCCCACCTTCCCACCCCGCTCACCTTGCTGAGGTCAGGTGGGGGGCTGCTGCTGCGGGAGTGGGGGCGCAGGTCGGGCAGGGGCTGCCCCTGGCTCTCTGCCTGCAGGCAGGCCTGGTAGAGCGGGGATTTCACAAAGCGTGTGTAGCTGTCAAACTTCATCAAGTTAAAGATCTGCAAAGGGAGGATGCATGTGCTCAAGACCCCTGCCCACCTACAGCTCACTCCAACCACTGCCTCGTGGCACAGCCCCACGGCAACAGCAGCGATGCTGGGTGATGCGTGGGGTGGTCCCACAGCCCCCATCCTGCGGGTGGGGTGGAGCACGGGTACTGCTTGTACCTGGAGCTGCTGGATGCGAAACATGTCTGGGGAGGGGTTGGCCAGCATGTCCTCCCCAATCCACGCCTGCTTATCGATGTTCACTGGACTGACCGAGTGACTGGAGAGGAACTCATCGTAGATCCGCCGCGCCTCCTGGGCCAGCTGGGGGAGCAGGGAGGTCAGGCTGAGACCAGCCCCCCCTGGGACCAGCTCGGTAACTGGTTTCAGGATGGGCATTGGAGCCAGCCGCCCCTACCCAGCGCCAAGCTCTAGGCACAACACGCCAGTCTCTCCGCAGAGGTACAGCCCAAGGTAGGAACCGTCCCCCCCAGCCATGTGGCTCTGTCCCCATGATTCCCAGTCCAGCTCCCTGCCCTTGGTCTCCTTTTTCCTCTCCACCCTCTGGCCACCCTGGGCTGGAGAAGCAGACCGTGTTCCATGGGGCAGGCAGTCCCGGCTGTGGCTTTTCAGATGCACATCACATCCATCTCCTTATTCCTCCTGCAAGAGCCCTCAGTCTGTTCAGCTTCCCAGACCAGGGGTCTGCCGGGACCCTGGGACATGCAGGCACCACAGCCACCTCCACCTCTGCCCACGTCCCTCCCAGCAGCTGCATGACCCAAGCTCAGCCGCACCGTCACTGTGTGGAGGCCGGTACCTGCTGCGTGGCGCTGGCTGGGATCTGCTGGAAGCGCTCACACGCCTGCCAGAAGTAGACATTTTCGGCACTGAACTCCTTCTTGAGGAACTCCTGTGGGGCAGAGAGAGCTGCTGGCCTGGCCGGCACCATGGCTGTGGGACAGCCGGTTGCCAACGGCAGATGGGAGCGGGGACCGAGGTCTGGGCTGTGGCACTCACAGTGAAGTAGGTGACGGCCACATGGTCCTGCAGCAGCGTCTCGAAGGATTCGGCCCAGCTGACCACAGATCCCTGTGTGGAGCCGCAGGTGGCCGGTGGTCCCGGCAGGCTGTTCACACTGTGATTGCTGCCACGGGCCCTGGAGGCGTTTAACTCTGAGAGAGAAAAAGGGTCAGTTCTGGCTACCTGGGTGTCCCTCAGCATCACTCCCTGTCACCAGCAGCCCTCTGTATCAGCAGTGAGTTCATCTGCCCCATCCCAGTCGGAACAAGTGAGCCCTCAGCTAGGGAACAGGAGGAGCATCACAGCGGCATCCTCGTCACAGTGGCATCCTCGGCAGATTGAGCACCGTGATGCTACAGCTGGCACTTCCCTCCCGGCATGACAGCCCTCCCTGCCAGTGCTGGCCATCCTCGTCCTCCCCTCCCCGGGTGTCACCGTGACTCCACCTGTGACTCATTTCCCAGGGGAACAAAGCTGATGTGAGAGGAAGGCACCCAGCCAGGGAGGGAAAGCGGGGTGGAAGGTTACACGGGGGGCACACGGCATGGTGAAAAGCTCGGAGGATGAGTAGAGCTGCCTGAACTTATCTTCTCCATTCCTCTGACCACAACAAGGAACAAACCCAGTGAGAGGAGGGCACAGAAAGTGTCATCCATAGCTCCCAACCCTGAAGAAACCCTCCCTCGGGGAAACCCAAGGTGACCATGCATTCAAATGGAGTCCCTCCGTCAAAAAGATGGAAGTTCCCAGGGGCAAGCCCAGCTTTTGAACTGGTTTGGCTGGTAAGCAACGAGTAGCAGAGGGTCATTTGCAAGACAAGATAAGGGTATGGCAGCAGGTCTCTTGCAGCAAAGCTGGCAGGAGCAGAGGACACAGCAGGCTGCTCCTTTGCTGGATTCCCCATCCTTCTCCTCCTGTCCAAAACATGAGATAACTGCGCACACCCTGCATGTGCCGCTGGGATCATCAGCCACTGGCACCCTGCACTGGAAGGATCCTGCAGCAGGGCTGAGACGGGTGAATGGACCATTGGAGATATCCGATGCACAATGAGACAGATGGACAGACAGACTCACTCCCTCAGGGAACCCGGGGCTGGCTGGTACCCAAGTTCTGCTTGCCCTGGGAAGCCCCTCAGCCCCCAGCACCCAAAGGTGCCAGCTGAGCAGCCAGAAGAAAGGGACAGGCACAATGGGGCTGTGTGGGAGGGATGGTGGGGTATGGTGAGTCCCTGGCAGAGGGCTCAGCCTGGCACTGATGGGGGGGGGGCCACCCATGCACCCACCCATGGCACAGCCGGCGCTGACACAGGACCTGGCTCTCTGCTGGCTCCTTGCCCCTGGCACCAGGCTAGCTGTGGGGTCCCCCCTTCCCTGAAGATGATGCCGCTTCCCATCCCAGAGCACAAAGCAGCCTTACCTCCATCTGACACAGCTGGGCCCTGCGGGGGTGGAGAGAAGAGAGGTGAGAGGGACGACACAGCATCTGCCAGCCCGGTGGAGCAGTACCCGGGCAGGCAGCATCATCAGGGAAAGCCCAGTCTGAACTGAGGAGCAAGGGACACGGGCTGCTGGCAAACACCGCTCTGGTGTTAGCTGCAACTAGGACATCTGCCCCATGGCAGAGGCAGGACACGGGGCTCCCAACCCAGGGGCAGCGAGTACAGGTTGGGGGTTACAAGGGATGAAAAAAAAATCCAGTGCATCTCCTGCCCGGGGCCCAGGCCAGCAATTGGGAAAGGGCAGATGCTATCAGATGTAACCCTGCCACCACAGTCCGGGGAAGAGAGAAGCAGCCTCCCCCGGCACAGGAAGAGGTGGGGAGGAGGGGAGGGAAGGAAGGACAACCACAGCCCCAGGCAGGCAGATTGCCTGCTCCCTCCTTCCTTGGGGCCTGGGGCTGCTGGAGGGCAGATCCCCAAAAAGAGGGACTTGGTGCTGCCGGCCCAGGGCACAGCAGGACAGGGTGCCCTGCAGTACCCCCTGGGCTGCCCCAGATACCAGCCGTGGGGATGTGGTACCCCAGATCCCACAGCAAACAGGGAGATGGGCAGAGCCTCTGCAGTCAAAGCCCAGCCAACCGCACCCTGCACGGCGCTGCCTCTCATCGCCCACCCGGGGCCACACTGAAGTGGTGCCCTTGACCTGGCTGGCCGGTGCCCCCCACCCTGT
>NW_009609597.1:0-218 GCF_000690535.1 Cariama cristata
CCCTGCGGGCACCCAGCAGCCGCCTCGCCGGTGGCCACGCGCCACGTCTTGCAGGAACGCCTCGTGTGCAGCTTTAACAATGCCGAGATAAAAAAGAAGAGCAAGGGGAAAACTAACACAGAGGTACGAACGCTTATGGAAAAACTTCATATGCACGTGTGTGTCTCGAGCCGAAGGAACATTAGAGGGTGTCTCAACCTCAAAGGGCCATACGGACA
>NW_009609597.1:302-2713 GCF_000690535.1 Cariama cristata
GCGGGGTCACGGGGGTCCCCCCGCAGGTCGGCCGCCGGCCGTGGGGAATGGCACCCGGAGGGGTGCCCCTGGGATGGGGACCGCTGGGGACCGGGAAACAGCCTGGGGACCCGGGGCCTCAGGGAGGCAGCGGGGTCTGAAATAGCTCCCCACGAGGGCTGGGACCCCCTCCCAGGCAGCCAGAAGCCCCAGGGCTCCCCAGGGAGCTGCACGCCTTGCAGAGTTTATTTATGCAAAGACGCATTTTGCCAAGGAAAGCAAAATATTGCTTTGCTTCAGTTGCCGCATTTTACTTTTTACTTACTCCATTTACTTTTAAGCTAAGTAAATGCCCCCGGTTGTCCGCGGCTCCTTCCAACCCACGCTGACCCCTGCGCACACACGTGCACACGCACACCCCCCCACGCCCCCCACGTTGCCTGGGCACGCAGACAGCTCCTGTGTGCACACACACGTGCACAGACGTGCTCGTCCTGGCTGCGTGCGCACACCCCCCTGCGCACACACGCGTGTGGTCGAGGGGGGCTGCCTGGGAAGCCACGACGTTTGGAGCCGAACGCAGAAGCTCATTCCGATCCCCAACCATTTGTTGCACCGACCCTTCTCCAGGTAGTCAGTCCTCGGCACGCCGGCAGCAGGGGGCTTTTTGAGGCTGGGGTGTCGGGCAGGGACAGAAACCTGCTGTCAGGAGAAGCTCAACCAGTTTGTCAGCACCAAAGTACTTCTTTTGTTTTGTTTTTTCCCCCCTCCAAGTCCTGCTGGAACCTGCAGACACGGAGATGCCCAGCAAAGCAAGTGGCTGCGGCAACGCTCACGGCCCACCTACCGACGGAGGCAAACGGTCAGGGAACAGGGGTGTAAAATTAATGTTATGTGCAGTCGTAAATTTTGCAGGTGTGGCAGATTAATCCTGAAGGACTTCATCATTTGCCTGAAACCTCCAGGTTTCCATTCTCATGGCTGAGTCTCCAAAACCCCATTTTTGATCACGCTGTTGAAAACATGCCGTGTAATGCCTTTCAAAGACAGTGTATTTATCCAGCCTAGGCAGGCTGGGAGCATTACAGATACTTCAAAAATAGATAGGTGAAGGCAGAGTTAATTCAAACTGAACTCAGGCGTGAACTTCAAGAGCAAAAGGCATTCCTGAACAACTCCCTGGGGAGACATTTTCATTTCAGAACAAGAGAGCCTGAGCCCTGGATTAACAAATCCACAGCAAGGTACTTAAGACTGCCCATGCACGGAGTTATTTGAGGACGGCTACTCCTGAACAACACCGCGCGTAGATGAACCCTAAGCCAGGCGGACAGCAGTAAGCGCCTTTCCTTGTATTCCAACTTTTCCTGCGTTACCCAGGAGGCATGCCTCAGGCGGGCAGAGCCCGTGCCAGTAACAGCCCCGCATGATCATCACATGAAGGCCTGACCCTCCCCGGGAGCTGGAAGGGAGCGAGCGAGCAGGACTCAGCGGGAGAAGGATGGAGTGGAGATAACAGCCTGAGACAGGACCAGAGGCAATGGGCTCAAACTGAAACACAGGAGGTCCTGTCTTAACGTCAGAAAACGCCTTTTCACTGCGGGGGTGACCAAGTACTGCACAGGTTGCCCAGAGAGGTGGTGGAGTCTCCATCCTTAGATGTATTAAAAACCTGTCCAGGCACAGTCCTGGGCACCTGGCTGGAGGTGACCCTGCTTGAGCGGGGGGGTTGGAGAAGCTGGCCTCCGGAGGTCCCTGCCAACCGCAGCCAGTCCGCGATGCTGAGATGCGGGCAGGAGGACCAGGCAGGAGCAGCCTGGAGCAGGGACGGGGAACGGCTGCTGGTGGTCCTCAGCCCCGCTGCTCCCGTGAGCCCCGGGGACCAGGACACCCCGCGTGTGCCTCAGCTCCAGGCACAGCATCAGGGCCCTCAGCAGCATCTTAAATAAGCGCATCAGGACGGCAGTCAGAAACGCTTGAACCACAGGTAAAAGACCTCTGTCTTCTACCTCCTTTGGCGTGAGTCAAACCAGGGGAAGTCACAAGCCTGATCTGCGCCATGGCCGGACAGGTAGAGATGGAGACCCTGTTGACAATAGCAAAAGGAAACCGCGGACTTGCTCTGAGCACCTCCCTGAGGCTCTGCCCGCAGCTGGCACAGCATCCCCAGCTCCGCTGCTCACGGCAGGCTCACAGAGTTTCCCGGGAAGTGTGAGCCTTGTACGCCGGGGGGTCCAGCGCCTCCTCCAAGGTCCCCCTCGGAGGCTGGTGGTCTGCAGCAGGACGGCTGCAGGACCCCGCTCCTTCACACCTGCTGCCAGGAGATGAGCAGCACTTCTCGTTTCTAGGGGAGGTGACCCCTGCTGTGAGATAGGAAGGGGGCTGCCGTGCCCCCGGCCCTTGCCCTACGGCGGCGGTAGGCCCCCGCACCT
>NW_009609597.1:2738-6155 GCF_000690535.1 Cariama cristata
CGCAGCGTTTACTACCCTGCCGTGACTCTACTGGGTGCCCTCCCCTGCTGACTCCCAAATCCCTTCTCCGCCCTCTTTGACAATTCACCCCACTAGACAAAGACAGACATTCTTCACTAGGCTAAAATTAATTTTACTAATTAATACATAAAATGCTTTACCCAGGGACATGGCCACAAGGAGCCACGAGCTTGCTTGCTTTCCAGTACAGATATACTTGTGCTGCCATTCATCTACGCTGTCATTTTAGAAATAATGGATAGAAGAGAAGTTAAAAGGGTGCCAGAGAGTAGAAAGTGTGCTGAGCCTGCAGCAGCAGCAGGCTGTAGTGAGGAAATCATTCCTCGGATTCCTGTCAATAAAGGAGCCGAGACAGACCTTTACCACACACCAGCATCCTCGCAGCCAGTCCCAGCCCCCCGGCTTTCCCTTTCTCCTCCTTTTGGAGGGCTCGCAGCCGTTTATGCAAGAACTACCCTTCAGAGACACGCAGACTCACCACGAAGCTGGGGTTATCTAGCCCGTTGAGCTCTTTGTCTGAGGAGGGAGTCATGCCTTCCGCTTGCCTTCACCGACTGCCTTGAAAAAGAAAGACCCGTAAGAAGAGGAGAGCCTCCCAGATTGCCACTCGTCCCAGTCTGCACAGCCCTAGAGAAACGGGGTGAGAAGATGCAGAAGCTGGACTTCGGGAGTCAACCGGCGCTCAGTCCTAGCTACTCATGTGAGCCGCATCGCAGCAGCGTTCCCTTCCCCTTGGCTTATATAAGTGACTCCTTTCCTCCAGCTGATTAGAGGACCAGCGTTCCAACCAAACTGGAAAGCAGCCCTTCCCTGCACTGAGTGAATCAGTAACTGGCGGCAGAAAAACTTCCTCCGTAGGTAAGGATGCGAGTAGGTATCAGGGAGGCGAGACATTCCCCTTTTTTCCTGGCACAGCCTTGAAATTTGTTGCTTCATTATTGATTCAACAGCAACTTGCACTTTCCGTGTGGGTTGGGCCTGTTTGAAGAACTTTGTGCTGATCTTTAGACAATTCAGTTTCTAGGTGGTTTAACGTATTCTGCATGTGAACTGCTGGGTATTTTGGCTTAGGTACAAACATCATCATCTGGTATGATAATCCTATTACAACAGGAAAAGAGTGAGGATTTTACTGGGAACCTATTTAAGGCAGGAACCAGTAACCAAGTCGTCAGCACATGACCCGGGGAGGTGTAGAAGACTTGCGTGGCTGGCCTGGCATATCTCCGGCTAGCAGCCAAGCTGCCTGGCCAGCGGCTCACGTCCCAGAGGCTCCCTGGGTTTATGCCCCGGGGGCAGAAGCAGCCGACCAACTGTTAAAAGCAACTAATCAAGGAAACACTTGGGGCCATGGGAGACCAAGTTCAAGTCTTCAGGCTCGACCCCAAGACTCCTGCACCCACAGGGAGAGCCTGGACCATCTGTATCCTGACTACCCTGGCAGGGTCATTTTCTCTCTTACGCTACATTCCTCCCTGAAACTCGAAGTCTTTCCCAGGGTGCATTTCATAATGGATCAACTTACAATGCCACCCTGAGATGCAAACCTGAACTGTCCCTGGTTACGCCTCCACGACCAAGGAGCTTCCCACACTCTTTAGGGGCCCCCACCTGACTGCGGTTGGGGTGACACCAGCATACCAACTTCCCAGGCCCTACGGGTTGATATCGATGTGGCAAGTGCCTGCTGCATGCAATCCCCAAAAAATCTGGGTGGTGACAAACCTGAAGGTGCTGGCAGATCCATCCACTGCCAGTGCCGACGGACAGGTTTGGTGGTTGAGAATTCTCCCACCGACTTCACCCATCTGCGATGCGGGCACTGATACATGAGCTTCCTCTGCGTTCCGCGGGCACCTCTAAAGCTGCCAGTGCATCTTAAAACAGGAGTCCCAAATGGGCTAGATGATAAAGCAAGGCCTTATTCTTTCCCAAACTATGAAACAACCAAGGGTGAGGATGTCCGAAGAAGCCGGGGAGGGGCAGGGTCCCTGGAGCTGGGAAAATGTGGGTTTAGAGGGGGCTCAGGGCTATGAAATAAAAGCAGTGCGGTATAGGACACAGGGACTTGCACCAAGAAAAAGCCTGGAATCATCTTTCTGGAGAACGGTTTGCTCTTCCACAGAGCTAGCGCTGGTTGGTCTGCACGAAGGGTGGACTAGCAAGAGCAGGCCCACCCACAGCGCGCTCACAAACCTGCGGCACTGAGCCCCAGCTCCTGGAGCTGGGAAAAGGTGGGTTTAGAGGGGGCTCAGGGCTATGAAATAAAAGCAGTGCGGTATAGGACACAGGGACTTGCACCAAGAAAAAGCCTGGAATCATCTTTCTGGAGAACGGTTTGCTCTTCCACAGAGCTAGCGCTGGTTGGTCTGCACGAAGGGTGGACTAGCAAGAGAGCTGAGCCAGTGACTTGCAATGAGTAATGTAGTCACAAAATACCTCTGTGTCCTTCTGTCTGCAGAACCTTCTGCAAGCAAAGCGGATCACCCACGGTCACTGATCATCCATTCGTACTCGTGTGCTCAGTAGTGGAACTTTGGCTTCTGCAGAAGAGGTCTGCACTGCTCGCTGGTGGACCTGGGCGAGCCCAGTGCTTTTGGTGTGCCCTGCTGAAGTGCACCAACACCGCTTCCCAGGAGAAGCAGCATCTCGTCACTTAAGTGCAACCAGTGCAACACACTGCAATGTACTTGGGGTATACAACAAAGTTTCCCTGCAAGAATATTTGATTAAAACACAACAAGGGAATAAACACAACCCAAGTAAAATCCCTTAAATAGTCAGGGATCGTTGCTTTCTATTTTTGCGCGAGGATCAATATGTCACAGCAATAAACCGAGTGCAGAGTCCTAGACAGAGAATTACCGGTGTGCTTCGCCTTCCCCCTCCCATGTCTCTCGGTTGCCTTTTCTCCTCCAAAGGACCTGACATCTAAAGACGTCTGAGGCGCTGAGCACACACCTACGTGCCCGTTGCCAGTTCCCTGTGTAAGCAAAACCAACTGTCCCAGGGAAAGTGCACCCGTTGCAGTCAGACAGCAACACCCACCCGGCTGGGTGCAACGCATAAGCTTCCCCGGCTCTTTCCTGGCAAGACCCCTGCAGTCGCCCAGCTCTCCCAGAAAGTCTCCCCTGACCCAGTCCCTTCTGCTTCTTTCCTCCTGTCACTGCTCATCCAGCCGCCCGCAGCCCTGCCCTGGGTGCGGGTCCTGCATCCCACCCCTGCCCGTCGGTCCCAGGGGGTGAGCGCTCCCCCGTGCAGGGCTGCTCCTGCCCACCGTGCCCAGCCCTTCTGCCGGCCAAACCGCGGGCACGCTGCGATCGAAACCCCACAAGGCAGAGCACCACGTCGCTTTTTTTGGTTACCCTTGCAGTCCATCTCCCCGTGCTCCCCCGG
>NW_009609598.1:0-213 GCF_000690535.1 Cariama cristata
GGATTTCTGCTGCCCAAAGCCTCTCTCGCAACACGCATCCCTGTAGTCATCCCTGCTCCTTTCTTCAGCTATAAGTCCCTTCTAATACACCTGGGCTTGCAACAGGATTATGATGAAACATCTGTATTATTTTTCTAATGTAGTTTTGAAATCAGGTTACAGAGAGGAGCGGGAACAAAGGTAGCTCAGGCACACCCTGGAAGGGTGATGTGG
>NW_009609599.1:0-270 GCF_000690535.1 Cariama cristata
GATGTCGGAGTCGGGGTTCGAGAAGGTAGGGGAGGGGGTGAGATCAGCCATGCGCTCGCTCATGCATGTGTTGAAAAGAGGAGAGCTGTTGCAGCCAGAGATATCTGAACTAAGGTTAGTACGACAAGATAGAAGACAGGTTAACACCAGCTGTTCCAAACAGAGAGAGCAAGAATAGGAATTTCGCTTTTTTTTGGGGGGGTTATGGGGTTTTTTTCTCAGTTGGGCTTTGGGGCGCAATTTTCTTTTTTTTTTCCTGCATAAACCAAG
>NW_009609599.1:425-655 GCF_000690535.1 Cariama cristata
CATGGGGCTCCCCACCCCCCCCCCCGCCGAAGAGCATCTCTCCACGTGCCGTGGCATGGGGGGATGCCTCCGTGGCACGTGAGGTTGGTTGGGCCATGTGGCAGACCCCTTCTCCAGGGTGGCCCGTCCTCTTCGCCAACACCACACTCTTCCAACCGGCGTGCGGGGAAGCACACGGAGAAACGCAGCACATACCGTACAGAGGGATGCTCGGACACCAACGCGTGCAC
>NW_009609599.1:876-7982 GCF_000690535.1 Cariama cristata
ACCCGGGGGGGGCATGCCCAGCGCCCCGCGGCGGGCCCCCCAGGAGACGAATGCCCCGCGCACAGCCGAGCCGGTGGTGCTTCCTCCCACAGGGCTGCCCGCGGGAACCAGTGGCGCTTAGAAGGAGCCGAAGCGCTCACCTGCCGACCAGCCTGAACCAGGGGAAGCGGTCATAGAAAGGATCTCCGCCGGTCACCACGTTGTCGCAGTCCTCGATGACGCTAGAAGGCACTTCTGCTGCACGGTCATACATTTCACGCATCAGGTCCAGGCGTTGCCTGCAGGCAAAGGAGGACATGGGCAGTGGTGAGAAACCAGGTTGAGGCCGGCCGAGCCCTCCCTGGCGTGGGCATTATTTGCCCACCTCAGCTTCTCCAGGGTCCAGTAATGCGTTGCCCCGTTCTTCTGGTCCTGCACCTCTACGGCCACAATGGTCCGGGGGAACGGCCGCTTCTCCCGGTCCTTGGCGGCATCGGGAGGCAGCAGGTCGGGAGGGAGAGGCGAGTACAGCGTGTCCGTGAGGAGCACAAACTGGAACTGGACCTGGAGAGGGGCAGAGAAGAGGACAGTGAGCCACCTGGGAGGACAGTGGGCTCCACGCGGTGCCTTCAGCAACCCCCTCCCCAGCACTTCCCTGGCTGCCCACATTTGTGGCCACTGCTGTGGGTGGCCCCGCAAAGCACAGAGGGGCGCCCGGGTGCTGTGGGTGCCGCAGCAAGCCAGAGAGGAGCCCCGGGTACCCACCTTCTTCTTCAGCTCCACGCTGATGGCGTTGGCTTCCTTGAGGAAGATGGCATTGCCCCAGAGCAGGTCACGGAGGGAGGTGAACTGATACCACTTCCACTTCCGAAAGGCCCAGAGGGCCAGCTCAAACTCCCGCTCCGTCCACTGCACTGTGGGGACATGGAGGGACAGTCACTCTGCCGCCGGGAAGGAGGACATCAGCACAGAGATGCCCAGGGGAACCCGCGGTCCACTCATTCTTGCTCCCGTAGAGAGCATCAAAACCCTGTGGTGGCACCCAGCCCTCACCTTCATCCTCAGGTTCTTCCTCTTCCTCGTTTGCCTCAGGGTAATACCTAGAGTCCATCTGCTTCTGCAAAGCCTCCAATTTGCTCTCGTAGTCCTGAGGGAAGCAGGGAGAGGGATGATGCAACTCACAAGGTGTGATCTTCCTCCATGCTGCCACATAGCACTTCTCCCCCCCCCCGCTACCACCGCAGGCACCCGGCCTCCTCCTTCCTCTGGATCCGCATTTATGGGGACAACCCCAGGAACAACAGGTTTGCCCTTGGTTTTAGGACACACAGAGCCACCCCAGGCAAACATCTGCCAGGGCTCAGTCATGCCTGGGCAGGCTGAGAAGGAGCCAGGTCCTGGTCACCTACCAGCCTCTGCTGCTCGAGAAGGTAATTCGCCTCCTCCCGCTCCCTCCGGTACTGGTCCTCCAGTTCCTGAAGCCTGGGAGGAATGGAGAAGGAGAGGATGACCAACCTGGAGATGGATACCCAACTCCCCATCGTCCCAGTCCCTGTGCCCTCACCGCTGCTCCATCTCCTGCTTCATGTCGATGCCCTGTTTCTCCAGCAGCTCTCTTTGGGCAAAAGCCCAGTCCACGGGCTCGGCAGGGGGCTCGGCGCATGGGGGCCGCCCCCGCTCCAGCCCAGCCAGGGGGCCCGCCCCCGCCCCTGCCGAGCCTGCTCAGGGTGGTTGAAGCGGAAGACGTGGCTCTTCCCCATGATGATGCGGTTTCCTACAAGGATGCAGGCAGGGCAAGGAGAACGGGCATGGGTTTAATGTGGGACAACCTGCAGGGCCCCCATGGAGGGAGGTGGTTTGGAGCAGCGCTGGTATGCCGGTTTCAGGGACCCACCTGAACGCAGGATGCTGGGCTCCATCACCTTTTTGCCATTCACGTAGGTGTCAGCGCCTTCACAGGGCTCCAGGGTCACTATTACTGCAGAGACAGCGAGAGGAGGAGAGAGGGACTGAAAGTAAGCTGGAAGCAGAGGGATAAATCCTGCATCTCCTGCACTGCTGCTCCTGTAGCCTCGGAAAGGGAGAAGAGATGCCTCAGCTGGCACCCCAGGCTCAGAGTGGGGGGAACATCGGGGTACACACTGGTGGCACCCACACCCTGGGCAACCAACGAGACTCGGCCAACCTTGTGTTAATTGTGGACCCAAGGGCTAAAAGCAGCTGGAGACTGGACGTGAAAAGAGATCAGAGCCTCCAACACGCACCTCCGGCCTCCCCAGGCTCGTCTTCCAAAGCCCTTTCACCCTGCTGGTTTGCAGGGCGGGTTGTGCTCCACGTCTTGGGTGGGGGAATCGTCTACAGCCTGCTCTTCCATCCCACCTTGATCTCCCTGGCTTGCCTTACTGCAGTAGCTTCCATGTTGCCTTGCACAGGCTTCCCTGCCAGCTAGGGGTGGGCCGTAGCTCCTTCTGGAAGCACGGAGAGGCCACGGCCATGCTGGAGAGCCCCAGCAGTCTGAGGAGGGCAGGACCGCCGGCTCGGGGCAGGTGCTGGGGACATGCCGAGGGATTGGGGTCCCTGGGGAGACAGAGCCCCTCCAGACAAGGAATACCTTCACCGCCGGTTTTGGTGTCGCTGCGGAAAAGGCAGTGCTCTTCCTTAATGAAATGTCCGCTGAGAACAATGTCCTGCCTCTTCTCTGCATCTTCTCGGCCAACCCTGCCGTGGAGAAACTCAGCTTCATCCTCCCTCAAAGCAGCCCCTCCCTGGGCCTCCCCCCAAACCATCCTTGGGGCTGACAGGAGCAGCCTTTGGTGCACAGCAGGACCAACGTCCCTAACGAGATTGCCAGGCAAATGCGTTTTTCCCCACATGGCTACGGCACTTTGGGGATGCCCCAGGAACGGTGCCCAGCCCGGGGACAGTTGTCGTCCTGCTGCCCACTCGGACAAGTCCAGCCCTGAGCTATGGGTTAGGCTCCCACCGCTCCGTGGGACCTGGCCCTCACCTTGTTATCCCATCTTTGATGTAGTAGAGAAGACACTCGGACATGAGCGGGTCCTCGTTCAGGTTGACCAAGTGCGGCGTCTGGGAGAGAGGAACAAGGAGTCACCTCGGTGCACCTTGACTACCCAGGCGCTGAGGGATGCTCCTGAGGGAGGTGGGAACTCGGCAGCACCTCAGGCTGCTCCCTGCACGGGCTCTCCTGCCCTCCGTAACTCCAGGACAATATGCCCAGGCAGGCACTTTTCAAGGGGACTGCAGAGAACCGAGCAGCTGGGATGAGGATGACCTGCCTCCGCACGCCTCCTTGCCTTCCTCCTCAAAGAGCCAAGATATGGGCACCCTTCCCCCAGCTGCCTTTGAAAATTTGTGTTGCAAACAGCTCCCAACATGGAGCCAAACACTTCCCATGGGGAATTCCTGATATGGCTTAGTGTCTCCTGGGGCAGGACGCTGCTCGTCTGCGTGGCATGTCCATGGGCCCTTGCCTCACCGGAGTCCCCGACTCCACTGTGGGCAGCGGAGCTGAGGCAGAGACACATCCCATGCAGTGGATGGTTTAGGATGAGAGGAACTAAAATTGCCTGTTTTCCTCCACTGATGGTACAAAGACAGATGAAGTACCCAAAAGAGCAGGTTCCAGACCAGAGGTTCAACCAAAAGTAGTGGAGACCTGAAGTTGTATCTCCAGGCTGAATTTCACTCCCTGGTCTCCTTCCTAACAGTTCCCTCCCATCACTTTCTTCCCCTGGGTCACAAACCACTTTGTTCTTGAAGAGACGGAAGTTTCTCCCCCAGCCACAGACCTTTCTGGTCACAGTCAGCTTAGCTCACCCCATCGCCAGCTGCTGCGATTGCACCTTCAGGCAACAGGCAAAGTCCTGGGAGGATCACTAGGTGAAATTCTGAGTTTCCCAGAAAATAAGAATAGAGACCTTAATAAACATCTTAGCCCGCTGACACCCGGCATGCAGAGGTTTCCCCCTCACAACAGCGCTACGAACCCTGGCTGATAGGAGAGACTCACTCCAAATAGTGTAGGAGAGCTGGAGGTCAAGGGAAACGGGCTCTTCTCCTTGGTGGCTGGCCAGAATAAGTTGGCTGTAACATTTAACCTCAGTCCCCTCCAGGCAGACAGGTAGCCACGGGGTCTGAGACTCCTTCGGCTTGCAGTTTTTCTACAGATGTGCAAGGTTAGCTAGTAGAAGGCAGACGCTCTACCGTCCACTGAGCTCCTTGGAGACACAACCGCCCCAGCGATGGCGTACAGCAGGACAACAAAGTCCTGCCCCGCTTAACGAAATGGGGTTTTGCACGCTAGCAATGCTAACTTTCCTCGCCAGCCACTGGAGAAGTCACGAGGAGTTTCCACCTGCCGGATAGCTGAAGAGCAAGGAGACACCAAGACCACCACAGCAATGCCCCACCTCCAAGACCAACCTGCTTTGGGGTATAAACCCCCACGCTCTCTACACAAAGCTCTGGGGTCCTAACAGGCAGCGGCTGAGACAAGAATGAGAAACAAGGACGACAGTGTAGAAATTTGTCCCAAGAACCATGACAAGGCACAGAACGGGAAGGTCCCGAAGCCTTCATCGTCAAGTGTCATCACATCAGCTGGGGACACACACATCTACTAAGAGGTTTGGCCAAACCAACCAGCACCAGCTGCCAGGGCAGCTCTCGGAGCATCCCTCGGTGCAGCAGGAGAGCCAAGCAAACGTACCCTGGTCCTACTGGGATGTGCCTGCACTTTGGCAGCCCGTGCTGCTCTGCAGGCTTCACAGGATTGGGGCTGTAAACTGGATGTCACTGCCATGATGGTTACACGGACGAGCGAGGGGCAGCAATGTGCTCTAACTGGAGCCTGGCAGGGTTTGCTGGCACACAAACCCTTTGGGGCACAGCCAGTATTTGCTTAGAAAATACTTTCCAGGATGCTACAAGCAATAAGGGGTATGGAATATTTCCTCACCCCCATTTCTCAGCGAGGACTTGCCAGTTTCAGGGGCAGCAATTTCAAACACCCCAAAGTATGGATTTTTATAAGCTGACGCTAAAGTCCAACATAGCGACTGTCAGCGCAGCCCCACCTGAATGGGGACGGCATCCAGGCAATGAGGGCTGGATGTATAGCCGTCTGTTTCTACCTATGTTTGTATCCAGCAGGGTCAACGCTGGGATCTCCTCCGTAGGTTTCAGAGCCAAGGAAAGGCTAGTGAAATATTTGGGGCTGGCCGGCAGTGATAGGGCAGGTTGGAAGGGAGCTGGGGGGTTACAAACCAACCCTCATTTGCCAGGAAGAAGAGAATAAGATGATCCTACCTTTTTAGGAGAGAAAACACCCAAGGTGCCTCCGTCCTCCCTCATGGCTACCCCCATTTCGGCCAGCAACGCCTCCCTGAAGGAGCAAGGGAAAGAAGAGCCTGTCAAACCCCCACGAGCCCCTGGAGCCGGTACTAGACAAGCCCAGGACGGGACCCGAGCCCATGGGTTTGCCCCATGGATCACAGCCATAGGGCTTGCTTCAGCTCTCTCCATGCCTCAGGAGGGTTTCTCAGAGCAGACCACATCCGTGCAGGCTAACGGGGGGGGCACTGGGGTGCCCGGGGGACAGCCAGGGTACCCCTGGATGGTCAAATTGCCTGGCTGCCCCCAGGAGCTGAACTGCAAAGTGCAAAGAAAGGGAGATGCCTGTGGAGTCCTACCCAGTCCCATCCCATCCCATCCCATCGCATCCCATCCCACCTACCTCTCCATCCGGATTGCTTCCGTCCTCCGCAGCTTTTCCTCCCACGTCTCGTTCAGCTCTGCAATGATCTTCTCCGTTTCCTGGCGAGCGCGGGGTTAGCAGGGGGTTAGTGTGTCCCAGGGGCAGCACACCTGCCCGTTCTGCCAGGCTCTGCCCAGCACGCTGCAGCGGGACACTGGTCCCAGTTTCAGGCTGGTTTAAATGAGCCACAGCAGCATTTCACCCACACCTTTCCATCGTCCCTGTCTTCAGAGAACGAGGCACAAAGACCAGCCTATCCCCTTGCTGCCAGCCCCCTCCTGTGCCAGGTTGAGCCAGGAGCGCCCATCCCAAGCCAGGAGTGCCCATCCCACTGGGTAAAGGCAGCAGTCACCCCGTGGAGAGGATGGCAGCACCAGGTAGACCCTACCATGCCGAACCCTCTCCCATCCAGCAGTCCAGAACACTGGGCAGCTCTGGGTCTGTCCGCTCTGCAAGAGGATGCTCGAGCATCACGTCCCATGAGCATCACCCATAATGGGTTTCCAGAAAATACTGAGCTCCCTCCACAAGTCTCAGGGCAAGAGCGTTGAGCTGAGCCCTCTGTCCTGCCAAGCGCCAGCCTCTTACCTTGAGCCTTTCGATCGCCTCTTCGCTGCCTGGAGCAAACATGATGCGCTCGTGGAGGCTGGCGACGGAGGCGGCGCGGCTGGACAAGGCTGACAGGGAGGAAGAGGGGCTGATCCCAGCGATGGCGTTGGTCACTGTGGAGAGATTGTCATGGCGGTGACTCAGCTCTACCCCTCTAGCATCATTATTGTTCTCAAAGTCGGACACATCTACAGGTGGGGAAGGAGGGATGGGCCAGGGAAAGACACACGGACAGGAAGAGAGAAAGAAAGAGAAAGACAGAGACAAGAAAAGCTGTTGGGGAAAAAAAAAAAGAGTGGCCAGGTGCGTCGAGAAGAAGGACAGGAATTACAAAGAAAAGGCACAGGCGACAGCACAGCAGCACAGGCAGCAGCAGGGCAAGGGCACGCACATCTCTCCCCCAGCCCGGGCAGCCCCCCCAGGAGCATGGAGCTGTTTTGGGAAGCAGACACTGGAACAGCCCTGGAGCCTTCCCGGGCTCCCAGGGATGCTTTTTTTTGCAACACCAGATCCTGCAGCCATCAGGTCCGGGGTCAACCATCCTCCCCAAGAGTGTGCTGCTGCCCCCATCATCCTCCCCCACCGACACAGCCCGGGCAGTTTTCCCTGTTCGGTTGCCCCAGATTAACTGGATCTGGAGGCAGAGAATGAGAAGGGAAGGGGAGGAGAGGTGGTGGCCCTCTGCCCTACAAAGGGGATGGGGGACGGAGCAGGAGGAGCCGTGGGATCCCCTTCAATGGCC